>NC_087152.1:200000-212500 GCF_035594125.1 Scylla paramamosain | reverse complement strand
TATAACGCAACCATTAACCTTTATGATCACCACCATTGTTTTCGAAACTGCCATCACCATCATCATTACCACCATCATCACCATCAAGAACAGAATCACCTGTAACATCACCACTACCATACTGTCTCACCACCACCACCACCACCACCACCACCACTACCACAGCTTCCTGCACCCCAATCACCATTACTAACGCCAACCAACACCATTAGGTCTTTTAGGAACTGAAACATAACGATCTCATCATCTCCGTCACTCCTATCACACACACACACACACACACAGACAGAGGGACAGAGAGGAGGGGAAGGGAGTGACCATAACACTTAGTTTGAAAAAAAAAAAGTAACCAAGAAGAGAAGGAAGAAGAAGTGAGGGATGAAAGAAGACGAAAAACAAGAGAAGACAGAAAGAGAACTAAGATGAAAAGAGGAGGAGGAAGAGAAGGAGGAAATGAAGAATGAGAGAGCGTAGCAGGGAAGGAAGTAACAAATAGGGTAGATGAAAGTGCTATGTAGAAGTAAGAGAAAGAGAGAGAGAGAGAGAGAGAGAGAGAGAGAGAGAGAGAGAGAGAGAGAGAGAGAGAGAGAGAGAGAGAGAGAGAGAGAGAGAGTGTGTGTGTGTGTGTGTGTGTAGCCATTTCCCTCTACTGGAAGTGTGGAGGGAAAAACTGTCGCTGGCAGATAAGTAATGGGGAAAAAAAAAAAAAAAAGGCAAGAAAATATTGGCTACCGGAAATTTGGACAAGATGATAATATTCTGACCTACACTTTTCTGTAAGCGTGAGTACACACACACACACACACACACACACACACACACACACACACACACACACACACACACACACACACACACACGCGCGCGCGCGCGCGCCTTTAGACACGCCACTCATTTGAACGCTTCATCTCTTTTTTTTTTTTTTTTTATGTAAGAGGGAACTCCGGCCTAGGATAACAAAAAATAAATAAATAAATAAATACCCCACTAAAGACGCCTGTCCCAGAAAAGTGTAGTCAGAAGACTTATTCATAGTCAGAGAGTAACTGTCTTGAACTTCGTTCCTGAAGCATTTAAAACATAGAAACATAAGAAAATAAGGGAAGCTGCAAGAAGTCGTCAGACCTACATGTATTTCCACCTGTCATTCTCATCCATAAATTTGTCTAGGCAATGCTACTACTACTACTACTACTAACACTACTACCACCACCACCACCACCACCACCACCATTTCCTTTCAGTCAAACCGGCGGAGAAAGGTAATAAAAAATAGCTTTTCTTTCCTGAGTTTTCAATACTGGAAAAACAACATTGGTGATAGCTACGTAAGAATTAAAAATAGTGGTAGTACGAGTATAAAGAGATGAAAAATTACTGGGAGAAGTGTCTTGTTACTTTCGTCTTGATGGATTTGCAGTACATGGGAGATACCGCCGGAAGTCCGTCATGAAATCAACAAGAATTATTGATTGACTGATTGATTGACTGATTAAAGGTGTATAGTTCAGGAAAAGTCAGCTAGTTTCACGGTGCCTCCCTGTTCCCTACTTAGTTTTTCCTCTCTCTCTCTTGTTTCTCTTTTTTCATCTTTCTTGCTCCTTCTTCACGTCTTATTTTTTGTTAAATCACTTCATGTTTACTTGTTCTCTTTTCATCAGTTATATTTTCTTCTTTCGTACTTCTTTTTTATCTTATTTCTCTTTCCTTCATTTTTTTTTTACCAGTTCTTTACTCCTTTCTTCCTTCTACGTTTGAATTTACCACCTTTATATCAATATCGTTAACCTCCGAGATGCCAGCAGCAGCAGCAGCAGCAGTAACGCTAATAAACATATCAGGAGTCATAAATTGAGTCGATCTCGCTTCAGCCGTTGCGTTTTCAGACTTGAGCCATTACACCCTATTCTCTCGTTAACATTCTGGAGTGTCTATATTTTAATTGGAGGATGGAAGACGTTTGTTGTAGTCTATATTGTGATGCCTTCCTGTCATGTCTTCGATGATGAATGTCATGTAACTCAAATAGCGTGGTAGATGAATGGAACGTACTTAGCAATCAGGTTGTTAGTGCTGAGTCATCAGAGAGCTTTTTTAAAAGAAGATTAGACAAATTTATCTACAGGAACGATTGGTGGAAATAGGTAGGTATGTTTCATACATGGACTGTAGGCCTGATGGCTTCTTACAACTTCCTTTATTTTTTTTATGTTCTTATGTGCGTTTTCTTCGGCCATTTTTATCTCGTAAATATTCTTTGGTGTCAATATTTTAACGGGAGGATGAAAGGTGTTTGTTTTAATTTTGTACTGTGATGTCTTCGTGTCACGTTCTCGATGTGTGTTTTTCTGTGTCCATTCGTCACTGCGCCACTCAGCCTGTCCCGTATCATTCACTGCGCTATATGGTTTACTCGTTTACTGAATGGCATCCTGAACACCAGACAGCTGTTACATACATACATTATTGTGAAAGGTCCCGCGTACACAGACCGAACAGCTGTTATCTTTACTGGATCGTTGCCTGAAAGAAAATAGATACGATTCTGTGACAAATTTTGAAACACAAGAATCTAACATATATTGGTGTGTGTGTGTGTGTGTGTGTGTGTGTGTGTGTGTGTGTATGTTCAGGTTAATTCTGAACCGTATTCTTGCATGCTTTGTCCTCTCATCAAAATTATTTCCAAAGAGGTTATTATAGATGGGCTCTTATGATTTTTTTCTCTATTGATGATGCGAAATCCTTGATCAACTGTGACTGGAATCATGAAAAAAACCTTGAAAATCCTAACAGCTTCCACAACAGACTGTCAAATGCAAAAGATTAGGCAACGAAATCCGTAGCAGGATGGTAAATAGTCACTATGCACTAATAATACTGGTAATGTTAATGGTAATGCTATATAATACTCGATCTTACATTATAACGTCCTACAATTTCTATTAAGAGGAGCTCTGGCCAAGGAATACAGAAAGGTAGAGAAAAAGCCCCACTGAAAGAAAAGGTTCTATAAAAAAAAAAAAAAAATCTGCCTATTGAAAAAAAAATAAATAAATAAATAAATAAAAACCTGAAATACAAAATTAATAGATAAATATATTAGAGATGCGGGTTTGTCACTTGAAAAGGCAAGTCAGCATCATTCTTTCAAATATAAATTTTTATCATCAAATCAACGTTTCCCTTTACGTATTCGTCAGTCAGTGAATTTTTTTTCCTAAACACTTTCTTCTACCAAATAGATAGATAGAGATAGATAGACAAACAGACAGACGGAGGCAGACAGACTTAGATAGATGGATAGACAGACAGGTAGATAAAGCAGTACTAGAAGTTGTCACGGTAAAGTCCTGGCTCCCCGTGTATGTATGACCGTATGTAGCTGTGTCAACACTCACGCAAGGGCAGATCAGTTCAAAGTTATTACACTTTATACGTACAGCGAATCGGGCACTTTTTCTTCCTTCCACGAATACAACTTGCATCAGCAGAAGACTTGTTATTAAGAAAAATACCTCAAAGGATAATCTCTACATGCGTTCCTTCTTTTCATTACCACCATAGACATCATAATCATCGGCAGCAGCAACAGCATCAACCTCCCTATCATCATCATCATCATCATCACCATCACCACTATCAGTCACCATAATCATCCTTACCTGCGCGTTGAATTAGCACCGTGTTGGTCTTCCCCCTTGGACGTGGGCGTGGCAGGCTGAGATGACCCTCGCGAATCACCAAGACAAGGAGCGGCGACGCATCGCTCAACAAACCAGGGAACAAATTGATCATGAATGAGTTCGCGATTCGAAAAGTTACGCCAAGAAACTGTTGGTGAAAGGCGAATTATTTGTTATAAAAGGAAAAGAAATAAAACAATACTTAAATGTGTACGAAGTGAGAAAGTGGATAATAGCGACACGAAACAAGGCTGTCCTGGCGCAGTGACACCCGAGAAACAAATCTGGTGCAAGTTCTGCCGCGCGAGGAAGCTGACGAGTCAACAGAGTAAGGAACTTAGGCGGCGCGGCGGTCTGATCACGGCCGCTGACGACACGCGACTGACCGGCCGACCCGTGGTATATAGTCACAGGGTTGCAACCCAGGTTTTCAAATGTTGCTATCTACATATCTAAATGCCGCTAAAATGTGTCCAACTATTCCAGCCAAAGTCGCTGAGACCACCTCCCTCCTCACACAGTATTTTGTAACCTAGTTAAAGCTGTTTTTCTTCTTCCACAGTATTGATTATATAGTTGAATGTAACATTTTAGAACACTCTGAACAGAATAGATTATTATAATAGATGCTAAGAAGATTGATTGAAGGAGTACTTACTACTATTATTTGATTAGAATTTCATCCCAATCCTCTCCCTCGTAGTCGTCACTAGTGTGAGCAAGTGCACACACACACACACACACACACACACACACATACTATCCCTCCCTCCCACCCATTTACCCGTGTGTCCCGAAGCCCTATGGTCAATCCTGTCAATCAATTAATCTTCATATTTGTCTATCTACTTATCTGTTTTTTTTTTCTTTTCTTTTCTTTCTTTTTCTTTTTTTTAAGTTCATACATGCCAGTAAAATAATATATCTATCAAATGTTTTAATTGGCAGTACTCATTAATAGTACAATAAATAATAGCTGAACATGGATGGTAACGTATTAATAAGAGAGGAATTAAAGTAGAAATCGAGATTAAGTCGCAAGATATGATTTTACTAATTTCGAAAGATAGGGAAGCAGAAGTAAAGATGAAATAAGCCAGGGAAAGACCATGCTTGTATAACCGACCACCACCACCATTACCTTGGCCAGTATCATATTTATTTATTTTTTTTTCCACATTCACAATAATTACATCGTTCTTGGTCATTCACGACCAAGAACACGACATCATCATCCTGCCTTCATCTTGGGAGGTGTGGAAGGAGAGGGGAAGGGGAAATAAAGGACAAAATACCCATGTTTATAGGGCAAAGCAGACGGGCAGGTCAGGGCAGAGCAGGCTATGGATATCTTACGTATCCTCCTCCTCCTGCTCCTCCTCCTCCTCCTCCTCCACCTCTTCCTTCTTCTTCTATTCTTCCTCCTCCTTCTCCTCCTCCTTCTCCTTCTCCTCCTCCTCCTCCCCCTCCTCCTCCTCCTCCTTATTGGTTTGTCGTCTTACTGGCTTATTGGCTAAATGACTTGTGGATTACTGTGGTATTATTTTAGTGGCTTAGTGACTGGCTTAGTGAGGCTTATTGGGTGACTGGGTTAGTGGGCTTATTTCCTGACTGGCTTAACCTCACCTAACCTAACCTCACCTTACCTCTTACATCCAGCTTTGGATTGAAATTGAGGATAGAGAAAGTAGGAAGGAACAGAAAAGGGGCTACTGTCAGTTGCCTCAGACACCTGAGTTTCAGTGAGGAAAAGAAGATGAGGTTTCGAAGAGGAGAGATGGTGTTCTACAGATTGAAAATTAGATCTTAGACCGCAGATGTTGCAGAAGTTAACGAAGAAAAAATTGAGGGGGTGTCAAGACACTTAGGGTCATTATCAGAAGAGCAGTCCGACCTGGAGACATTTGTGGTCCCCTCCCCAGATGGGGGTCTCCGAGGCTGGTGTAGGAGTCGCCATGATAATTTTGAATTTTAGTGTTTGTAGTAGCTTGTAGTAATTTAAGTGCTTGTAGTTTTATGTGGAAGAAGAGAGTTGTCTCTAGAGGGTAGGCTGTGACTGCCCCCTTGTGTTGTGAGACACAAAGGGAAACATTCAGTGAGGTCACAGCTGGGTTTAATGATAAGTTCACACCACCCCATGATCCAGTGCTTCAGACCTCACTGGGAGTAATTATCGTTTTGGCATGTTCCTACTGCCTCCTCCTGTTCCCCCATGGGTAGGAATACCACCACTTTGTGAAATTATCTCTATAATTGAGTCATTTTGTCACTTGTAATGTCTTTCTGGTTTGTGTGTTTTATATATGATGCGCATGTCCCTCATCTTATTATCTTGACCAGTTTGTACATCTACAGTAGGGTGGAGTTAATTTTTTTCTTTTTTTTTTCTTTCTAGAAATTTAGAATGGGTAGTCCGCAGTAATTGTCAAATGACACCAAATTATTGTGTTTTAAATCTGAACTCCCTCAGGAAATATCTTCAGGTGCCTCCAATAATATATATATATATATATATATATATATATATATATATATATATATATATATATATATATATATATATATATATATATATATATATATATATATATATATATATATATATTTTTTTTTTTTTTTTTTTTTTTTTTTTTTTTTTTTTTTTTTTTAGGAAGGACACTGGCCAAGGGCAACAGAAATCCAATAAAAAAAAATGCCCACTGAAATGCCAGTTCCACAAAAGGGTCAAAGCAGTGGTCAAAAATTGATGAATAAGTGTCTTGAAACCTCCCTCTTGAAGGAATTCAAGTCATAGGAAGGTGGAAATACAGAAGCAGGCAAGGAGTTCCAGAGTTTACCAGAGAAAGGGATGAATATATATATATATATATATATATATATATATATATATATATATATATATATATATATATATATATATATATATATATATATATATACATACTAGTATATATATATATATATATATACTAGTCTTACCTAATGTGTGTATAGATTTCCAAGCATATACCAGCATCTCTTATGAGTTTGTGTGTTTATATCAGACTTAGCAAAGATTTGGACGTGTCTCTAAATATATACTAGTGTTTGTATACAAGTTTGTGTGTATACTAGACTTATTAAGAGTTTGTGTGTGTTTCTAAGAGTATACAAACCATAGCAAGTGTTTATATATGTCTCTATGTGTAAACCAGTGTTTGTGTGTGTATACCAGCATTACATAGTGTTTGTAATGGTTTAAGTGTACACTAGTCCTTTTTAATTGTTACCTTCTCACTATACCAGCCCTCCAGATACACCTGAGGCACACAGCGTCACCCCAGTACAGCCCCAAGTTGGTCTGGCTAGCCCCAATGACGATGAAAGCAGGAACCATCATTATCACCTGCTGTGGTTGATGATGATGGCTTCTACACACACACACACACACACACACACACACAACCTCAGACAGCAATTCCTGGAAGAAGAGAGGACAGAACAGCATGCCAGCCGCAGCAAGAGTGAGTGTGTGAACAGCCGCGGCCACCAACCAGCCAATACTTCCCTAGCAGAAGAACGCGGCCCTCACAGTCGACCCAGTGGTGAAGCCTGTGCCCAATATTATTTATCAAGACTCTCTCTCTCTCTCTCTCTCTCTCTCATCCACCATTAGCCAGTCTCCCTCCCTCTCTCACCATTGGTTGGTGGCCTGTACAGCAGACACCCAGTCATCATGGTGGAGGGATTTTCTCCAAGTACTGTACCTCCACCACTTCCTGCAGGCTCCTCCACTTTCCTCCAGTCACTCCATAAGCTTGATGAATAGCAGCTGTCCCTCTATACCACAAGCTTCACTCTGGGCAGCTCTCTGGAGGCCTCCGAACCTGTGGGTGTAAGGTTAGGTTAGGTTAAGTTAGGTTAGGCTAGGTTACATTAGGTTAGGTTGGTTAGGTTAGGCCTGTGGATGGTGTGTGGAGGAGGACAGGACAAGGAGACCAGTGGGAAGGCTGTGGAAGGCCTGTGGATGGTGTGTGGAGGAGGACAGGACAAGCAGACCAGTGGGAAGGCTGTGGAAGGCCTGTGGATGCTGTGTGGAGGAGGACAGGACAAGGAGACCAGTGGGAAGGCTGTGGAAGGCCTGTGGATGCTGTGTGGAGGAGGACAGGACAAGCAGACCAGTGGGAAGGATGTGGAAGGCCTGTGGACTTCAAGGTAATGCAACACCACACACCAACACCAGAACAATGCTTCACCTATCCACCTGCAGCCACATCACAGTCTCCCCCTTGTAGGTGATGGCAGGAGTGGTGGTGCTTGTGGTGGTGGTGCGAGGAGGCAAGGCACCCATGGCTGGAAAAGAAGGGGTGAGTGCATTGAGGCTGCAGGACGCGGTATACAGGTGTGTGGGAGGTGAGAGGGTGGGAGAGAGGGAGTGGGCACGTGGGAGAGAGTAAGTGTGTTCTATGGCAAATTATATATAGGATTTCAAGGGTGTTTTTGTGTATGATAGGGAAAATATTCATACACACATACACACATACATTTTCATCTCCCAAGCACCTCTCCTCTCCTCCTCTTCCCTCTTCCCCTGTCTCGTGCAATAGGTAAACACACACACACACACACACACACACACACACACACACACACACACACACACACATTGATAGAGGGATAGATATTAGCCCAGCATGATTTAAACAACTAATATAACTATCAAAAACACACACACACACACACACACACACACACACACACACACACACACACACACACACACACACACTTCTCCACAAATCTGAAAGGCACTGTGGTTTCCAAGTCCTTAAAGTGAATGAGTGTGCTGAGGGAATAATATTGCACCACTGCCTGCATGAACTTGTCACTAAAGCTGTCATGCGTCTCACACACCTCCTGTCACCGCTCATGCTGGCTGTCAATGCAGAACGCACCCTCCACCACTCATTGTTTGGGGTGACGGTTCTGTGGGAATGGAAGATAATTAGATTTTCTCTCATATCAAGTTGAATTGGTTTAGCTCTCTCTCTCTCTCTCTCTCTCTCTCTCTCACAATTGATTTCAAAGGCCACAAAGATGATTAGCAGAGGTTTTCTTGAGTGTTTCTCCTGACAGTAATGTAGGAATGTTGTTAATTTGTCACTAAAACAATAAAAACATCCTTAAAAACCTGTGCTACTTTGAATAGAGCCTTTTAAAAGTGTGTTTCTCCCATCAGTCGAGAAATGTAGTTATTTATTTGCATTTTATATAACACACACACACACACACACACACACACACATAGGTGGTCTGGCAGGAAAGTGCTATGAGAAATATACAAACGCATAGCAAGGCAAGGCACACAGCTTTCACACTCACCTCACACTCACAACACTCTTTCAACACCTTAACCTTTGTTGGGGAAGAGAAACACTACTGTCTTAACCTTACAAATACACTTATTATAGCTTATCTCTTACATGTACCAAGACAAGGCACACAACTTTCACCGTTACTCTCACCCACAACAATCTTTCAATGTGTTAACCCTTGTTGGGGAAGAGAACCACTAAAATATTATCTCCTACAAATATATTTAAACACTCACTCAGCACACAACACGTCAGCCCTTTATGGAGACAAGAAGCACTCCTACCCAACCTTACAAAACCACTAATTAAAATCTTATCTCCTACATATACCAAAACACACAATTTTCAGCCTCATTCACTCATTCACTCAACACACAACACGTCAGCCCTTGATGAAGACGAACAGCACTCCTACCCAACCTTACAAAACCACTAATTAAAATCTTATCTCCTACATATACCAAAACACACAATTTTCACCCTCATTCACTCAACACACAACACGTCAGCCCTTGATGAAGACGAACAGCACTCCTACCTAATCTTACAAAACCACTAATTAAAATCTTATCTCTACTTCACTTACCCATCCATACACCAACCTTGTAACTCCACACAAGACAAGACACCACAGTCATCCACATATATCTATGCCACACTGACTCCTGAAGCTGGTGGAGCACAGGGTGGACCAAAGGGCATCAGCTCCACACTCTGGGATGCCTGTGGGGGACTTCATACGAGACAAGCGAGTACCTCTTCCGCATTCAGGGTCCCCTCCACCCTCTCGCACAGTACCTGAGGACATGAGGGGGTGGTGAGAGGCTAAGAGGGTGTGAGGGAGGAGGGAAGAGATGAAATGTGGTGAAAAACAGAGAACACAGATGAAAAGGAAAATTGAAGTAGAGAAGAGGGAAAGGAAGAAAAGAGAAGAGATGAAAAGAAGGAAAAAAGAGAGAAAACAGAATTATAAACACAATTTTTGACATCATATCTAAAAATCTCTCTCTCTCTTTAGTGCTCCTTCAAAAATTCTCTCTTTAGTGCTCCTTCAAAAATTCTCTCTCTCTCTTTAGCTCCTTCAAAAATTCTCTCTCTCTCTGTTTAGCTCCTTCAAAAATTCTCTCTCTCTCTCTAGCTCCTTCAAAAATTCTCTCTCTCTTTAGCTCCTTCAAAAATTCTCTCTCTCTCTTTAGCTCCTTCAAAAATTCTCTCTCTCTCTTTAGCTCCTTCAAAAATCTCTCTCTCTCTCTCTCTTTACATCATTCCTTCAAAAAAATACACTTAGTAAGAGGCTTTAACAAATATTCATGTATCACCTGCTGTCAAGGTACTGCTCACCACAGCCAATGAACACCAGTACAGAACACACAGCACCAGCAAGTCACACACCTCCAGGGACGCCCCACTGATGACATCCAGGGGGTCTATCACACTGCCCCAGGACTTGGACGTCTTGTGGCCGCCACCATCACCCTGGAGGCCATGCAGCAGCACAGTCTGGGGAGGGAGGGTGATATAACACAGGTGATATAACACAGGCAATACTGGTAACAATTAATATCACGTTACATAAGAGGAAGGAAAGGTAACACACAGGTAGTCAATTCTTTCAATCTATCACCATCTATAAACATTATTAGCCTTCTGAAATCTGCATCTTTTTATCAAACGATTAGTAATGCTAGAGTTTACAGTATTAACAGATATTTTAGTTATATACCAATGAATATATGGACTAATTACACGCCTACAATTAGTTACCGGAGTTTGTGATAATACATAAGACAAAGGAACAAAAACAAGATCAATAAGAGAGGACAGAACCAGGAGACCAAGACCCAGACGACCTCACCTCAAAGGAAAGCCACCCCGTCAAGTCGAGTCCCGGCATGACCACCTGAGCCACCCAGAAGAGGATGCCGTGACCCGTCTTCAAGGTCGTTGCGTAGAAGCGAGCATGGTCTCTCCCCTCCCCTGACCTGGCCAGCCCAGCGAGGCAAAGGGAGGGACCAGAGGAGTAACAGGTGTCCAGATCTTCCTCCTGCTGGGTGGACATGGAGGTCAAGGGTGTGCCTGGGGAGGAGCACAGGGTGAAGACGGAAAGTTGCGATTATTAATGTAGCCGTCAAGACTTTCATTCATCTATTGCTACATGAAGTTTATTTTTTTAATGAGGGTTTGCGCACACACACACACACACACACACACACACACACACACACTTTCTCTTTATCATCCTCTTCCTCCTCTTCTTTTCTTCTTCTACCTCCTCCTCCTCCTTCTCCTTATATTCAGGTCAAGTCAGGTCATCCAATTAGAATAAAATAAGACAGACAGACAGACAGAAACAAACACACACACACACACACACACACACACACACACACACACACACACTTGAATGATATAAAATAATGCAGTTTTCCCTCACAGAAATGGTATTACTGCATCTCATAAACCACCAGTACTGCTACAGTTTATCATTAGCAAGACTTGACAAATACTATCATAGCTCAAGAACCAAAATGAATATTATACACCTTTCACATATCTAAGGCCTATGCTCTGAAACATCTCAGCACCACTATTTCAAAAGGACTCTAGATGAAGCTACACAGGTTTTTAAGAATGTTTTTTAAAGTTTTAGTGACAGATTAACAACATTTGTATATTATTAACAGGAGAAACACTCTTGAGAACCCAGCTAGGTATCTCTGTGGCCTTGAAAAATACTCATGATGAAATAATACGGGTTTTCAAGAATGTTTTAATGGTTCTAGTGATGGATTAACAACATTTCTACATTATTAATCTTGAGAACCCAGTGTTTTGGTGAAATTTCTTGTTTGTGCGCGCGTGTGTGTGTGTGTGTGTTAGAGTTTACGAGGACAGGTATGCTTACGGATGTACAGACAGACACACAGGCCAGTCTCTCGCTGCATCCATGTCCCAGCTGTCCCAGTCAAGTGAAGCCCCCAGATGCCGCAGCTGGTCGAATATCATTGTTCCTTCCTCCTCTTCTTCCACACTTCATCAATAAACCTGCAAAAAAAGGCAAATTTGTCTTTTAAATATGTACCGTAAGTTAGTTGTACGCAGTCTACTGCCCAAGAAAACAGAAAACTGGCTAACTATTTTGACTGCATAGAAAAATTACACACACACATACACACACACACACACACACACACACACACACACACAGTTTTGTATATTCATGTCTCTCTATCATTCTAGTTTTCTCAAGGCAACACTCACTCTTCTGTCTGTCAAGGTCGTGTTTGGTGTTCCCCTGGGCGTCCCACAGGTGCCTCTCCACCACCATCTGTGTTGCTGACCCTGTGTGGTGTGCCCCTGGGATGAACACTGCCTCACCACCCTGCATCTGTGCCTGCATCAGAGAGAGAGAGAGAGAGAGAGAGAGAGAGAGAGAGAGAGAGAGAGAGAGAGAGAGAGA
>NC_087152.1:195000-197500 GCF_035594125.1 Scylla paramamosain | reverse complement strand
TCCACCTCCTTCACCGAGGGAGGGAGGCAGACTGCTCCAGGCGTTTTGGGATTTTTTTTTATTTATTTATTATTTTTTATTGTCTTCCTCAGTGTACCTGGGAAACACCGTGCAGTGCGGATGTGTGTGTGTCTCTTTTCATTTAAACACCAGGGAACGGGACCACAGAGGCACAGGAGGTCAATTAAGGTGAGTTTAGTAGTGACAGGTAGCAGAGGTCTGGCTTCAACCTACGACACTACCTGGAAAACACTGGAAATACCTGGAAAATACTTGATACTTAATAGCAAAAGGGGAGAAGAGAAGAGAAAATAATGCTATTTATCATGGAATAGAGGCGGACACACACACACACACACACACACACACACATACGCATACATATATATACACACACACACACACACACACACACACACACACACAGACACAAACACACACATACGCATACACACAGCTGAAATTAATCCAGAAAATAGAGAAATAACCTTCATAACAACCACAAATAATAAGGAAAGAGAGATACCCAACCTTGTTTTCATCTGAGCCCCCTCCCTCCCCTCCCGCGGCCGCCATGATGGATTGCCAGAGTCTACCCCAGGTTCCAATATTCCTTCTATTTTCTTAACTTATATATTTAGGCTTTTTAACTAAGATTTTATGGTTTGTAAAAATATTTGGTGGTGTTTTGAGTGTTTTGCGTGCGAGTGTTAAGGGAAACATGTCGATTATGAGGTTGTTTCAGCGTAAATAATTGTTGCTGTTTGCCGTTAAATTTTTCATACCGCCAAACATGATTTTTTATTTCAGCCGCTAGGCAAGATTTTATGGGCTCAAAAAATCGTTTATTGTCTTTTAAATATGTTATGATGCTTTTGAGTGAAATACGTGGACTTTTAGAGGGGTTTTAGACCCATTGAACACTCAAAAAGTCGACATTTATAAATTATTTATTTATTTATTTCAGCTTCCGGTTAACTTCTGATTGTTTGTAAAAATAGTTTCGATTTTTTAAAGTGTATTGTGTTCGTGAGAAATGAGATTTGTGGACTTTGGAATGTATTTTTTTATCGTGTTTGTTCGAACACTTTTTCATATAGTTATTTAAATATAGCTTTATTATTACTGAAGCTTGGAATATTTTTATATGTCCAGAATTAATTTAAAATTATGCCCTTTCATAATATGTAAAGCATTCCGGCCTAGCTCCATTTTTGCGAGGGGTCATTTTCAAAATCATTTGCGTAACGTAAATATGGCGGACGTGACGTCATCAGCCGCCTTCATCCGGGGACCGAGACCCTGGACCTTCCCTCCTCCCAGTGCCCTTCCATCAGTATTTAGTGTTATTTCCTATATTTTCCAGCTGTTTTCATGCATAGAGAAGAATAGAAAGAGGAGGAAAGAAGGAGAAATGAAGAAGGAGGAGGAAGAAGAGGGAAGGGAAGGAGGAAGAGGAGAAGGAAAAGAAGAAATATTAAGAAAAGATTTTCACTGAATTTCCAGCGTTTTAAAGGTAAGCAAAAAATAGTAGTAGTAGCAGTAGTAGTAGTAGTAGTGGTGGTGGTGGTGGTGGTGGTGATGTGGCAGCCTTGTAATATAAGATGAAGTGTTTTGAGTTAAATACGCAATTTTTTTTCTAGGCATTTTGGAATAGAAGTGAGAGTTTTTGGTGTTTTGAAAGGGAATAGTCGTGCTTTCAGTGTTTTTTTTAAGTGAATTCACCGTTTCTGTGGTGTTTTAAAAAGGCAGGGGATGTTTTTTTTTATATTTTTTTATTTTTTTGTGTTTTTTTTAGATTTTGGTGTTTTTCAAGTTTGTTTGGGTAGAAATTGTTTTTTCGCTGTCCTTGGGTAGGTGTGTGTCTCTTCTGGGGTGTTTTGAAAGGAAATTAAGTATTATTTAAGTGTTTTTGGCTAGAAATATGTTTTTTTGGGTGTTTTGAAAGGAAATTAAGTGTTTTTAAGTGTTTTGGCTAGAAATGTGTTTTTTTGGGTGTTTTGAAAGGAAATTAAGTGTTATTTAAGTGTTTTTTGGCTAGAAATGTGTTTTTTTGGGTGTTTTGAAAGGAAATTAAGTGTTATTCGCTGTTTTTGTGCAAGAAATGAGTGCTTTTGGGGTGTTTTGAAAGGAAATTAAGTGTTATTTAAGTGTTTTTTGGCTAGAAATGAGTGTTTTTTGGGTGTTTTGAAAGGAAATTAAGTGTTTTTAAGTGTTTTTTTGGGTTTCTAGGTGTTTTTGGGAGTAAAATTGTGTTTCTAGGTGTTTCTGGTGTGTATGTGTGTGTGTGTGTGTGTGTGTGTTGCCTTGTCTTTCGTTGTACATATGCTTATACAGTGTGTGTGTGTGTGTGTGTGTGTGTGTGTGTGTGTGTGTGTGTGTGTGTGTGTGTGTGTGTTGCCTTGTCTTTCGTTGTACAGATGGTGATGCAGTGTGTGTGTGTGTGTGTGTGTGTGTGTGTGTGTGTTGCCTTGTCTTTCGTTGTACAGATGGTGATGCA
>NC_087152.1:185000-190000 GCF_035594125.1 Scylla paramamosain | reverse complement strand
TTGAGAGTGTGTGTGTGTGTTTTGAGTGTAAGAGAGAGAGAGAGAAGTATAATTGTCTGTGTACTACTACTACTACTACTACTACTACTACTACTACTACTACTACTACTACTACTACTACTACTACTACTACCACCATTCTCTTCCTCATTCTCTTTCTCTTCCTCCTCCTCCTCTTCTTCTTTTACTACTACTACTACTACTACTACTACTACTACTACTACTACTACTACTACTACTACTACTACAACAATTCTTATCTACAACACCACCACATCACTTACAACCACTCAGACCACCACCACTACCACAACCAGATCTTAACCAAACCTAACCTAACCTACCCACACCACACAGAGACCGGCGTGCCCTTGTGTCTTCCCTGCGGCTGTTGTCCCTGGTCCACGGTCTGAACTTCCAAGCCGGCTGCCGAGTGGGGCGGTTGAACTGCGACGACTTTTACATCCCAGAAATTGCAGAGAAAATTGATATTAGGAATGATTACTTGAACTGGATGAACAGCAGGCTTCACCCGATGTCCAGGAGGGAGGTGGGTGTGTGTGTGTGGGGGTGTGGGGGTGTTTGAAGGTGGCTGAGTGATTTTGGGGTGTTTGGGTGTGTTTTGGTGTGTTTTTGGGGTGTCTGAGTGTGTTTTGGGGTGTTTGGGAGGTGGGTGACCATGTTTGGGGGTGTTTGTGTGTGTATTGGGGGTGTTTGTGAATGGGTGACTGTGTTTGGGGAGCTTTCAATGTTGAACGCTTAAAAACATCCTTTAAAATTGATAATTCCTTTAATTTTAACTGACAAACCCTTAGAAACACCCTTTAAAAATTGAAAACCCTTTATTTATTCTCTTAAACCCTTAAAAACATCCTTTAAAATCGACATTTCCTTTAATTTTAACTGAGAGACCCTTAGAAACACCCTTTAAAAATTGAAAACCCTTTATTTATTCTCTTAAGCCCTTGAAAACACCCTTTAAAAGACACCAAACCTTTAAATAGCCTCATAAACCCTTAAAATCACCCTTCTACCCTTTATTTACCTCCTTAAACCCTTAAATACACCCTTTAACTCTTCATTTACCCCTTCAACCCTTAAAAACAACTTTAACTAATCCAATCCTTTACATTACAGAGTCCAATCCTGTTCTGTGAGTATCCATTCTTGTTCGATCCTCAGGCCAAGACGCTGCTGCTCAGGTGTGACGCCACTCGGCAGGTGAGAACCAGGTGCAGGACTAATTAGCTTTGCTTTACATATGTTTATTTGTTTATTTGTATATATATATATATTTTTTTTTGTGTGTGTGTGTGTGTTTTTCAAGGATTCGTCAGCATTGTAGAACAGCAGAGGAGGTTGTCTTGATTCACCCAGTCCTCTCCTCCCCACCTCCTCTGCTGTCTTGATTCACCCAGTCCTACCCTCCCCACCTCCTCTGCTGTCTTGATTCACCCAGTCCTACCCTCCCCACCTCCTCTGCTGTCTTTATTCACCCAGTCCTACCCTCCCCACCTCCTCTGCTGTCTTGATTCACCCAGTCCTCTTCTCCCCACCTCCTCTACTGTCTGTTTTCACCCAGTCCTACCCTCCCCACCTCCTCTGCTGTCTTTATTCACCCAGTCCTCTCCTCCCCACCTCCTCTACTGTCTGTTTTCACCCAGTCCTCCCCTTCCCACCTCCTCTACTGTCTGTTTTCACCCAGTCCTCCCACACGACACCGCAGGAATGTAAATAAACACACCGTTCACACTAATATCCTTCCGTTTATTGATTTCTGTCGGTGTTTCCAGGGCGAATGTTTCCCAGACCACCCGGTCATACGCACGTTCTGGGAAGTATTTCAAACTCTCCCTGGAGCAGAAGAAGTGGTTTTTGAAGTTCCTGACGGGCACTGACAGGGTTCCTATTCTGGGCATGAAGGTAGGTGAGAGACAGAGAGAGAGAGAGAGGGGCTGAGGGGAGTGACTGTGGGGTTTGTCAACATCCTGTGGGGGGACATCCTGTGGGTCTGTGAGAGAGAGAGAGAGAGAGAGAGAGAGAGAGAGAGAGAGAGAGAGAGAGAGAGAGAGAGAGAGAGAGAGAGTGTCCTCCTTTTCTCTTCCTTCTTGTCCTCTTTTCTTCCTTCCTTCCTTCCTTCCTTCCTTCCTTCCTTCCTCCTCTTCCTTCCTTCCTTTCTTCTCAGTCATTCCTCTGAAATATGAATAAATTTATAATAATAATAATAATAATAATAATAATAATAATAAATTTAATAGTAATTTATTGTATTTTCTCTCACACACACACACACACACACCAATATTTTCTCCCTCTCTTTCTTTTTCTCTTATAAACTCTCTCTCTCTCTCTCTCTCTCAGGCACTCAAGTTGATGATCCAAAGCACAGCAGACGACAGCTTCCTTCCCGTCGCACACACCTGCATCACCCAACTCGACCTGCCAAGATACAACACCAAAGAGAAGCTGAAATACAAACTTCTACAGGCCGTACAGCAGAGTGAAGGGTTCGGCCTGGTGTGAGGGTGTCAGGGGGTGTTGACGGGGTGTGAGGGGGTGTTGAAGGGTGTGAGGGGGTCAGGGGGAGGCTGTGTGAGTTGGATAAGAGTGACCTTGTGTGTGGGAGGAAGTGCCTGTTAAGAAAATAGAATATATAGAAATTAATAGAAAATATATGTAATAGTTTACAGAATTATTATTATTATTATTATTATTATTATTATTATCAAATTGAGTATATTTTTTAGTCTTGTTACAAAAAAATGAATGAAATAAAGAAAATGAAAAAGGTAACTTTTATTATTATCACTATAAAAATGAGAGAGAGAAAGAGAGAGGAGGGTGGCCAACTTGCTGGACATGAGAGGGAGGCTCTTGCTCTACAAGGCCCAGATACGGCCTTATTTAGAGTATTCCGCCCTCTCCTGGATGTCCTGTGCTGCCACACACATCAGCAAGCTCCACGGTGTCATCCGGTGGTGACTCGGTGGAAGTGCCGCGTTCCCGCTCCAGCCAACACCGGCCCACCTTTTGGGGGCGAGTCTCCAGACCGTGGAACGTCTTCGCGTCCTCCGTCCCTCACATCAGGGGGATGGATACCCAGGACGTGAAGTTAACAGCACACCACTGGAGGGGCTCGTTCCCAACCCTCCTGCTAACAATATTAACGCAAGTCCATAAAGAATGTATATATATGTATATATATATCTTTATATTTATATTTGTGTTGTATCACACCCCTAAAACAGGTTGCACGTGGCAGTGCGCCTTCACCTGATAATGTACCTTCGCATGATAATGTACCTACGTTTAACTAGGTTTAAATTAAAGAGAGAGAGAGAGAGAGGGTTAAGAGGAAATCTTGAGAGAGAAAAGCCTTATTATATTATTATTGAAAGAAAAAGAGTGGAAAGAGAGAGAGAGAAAGAAAAACCTTATATTATTATTAGTGAAAGAAAAAAAGTGGAGAGAGAGAGAGAGAGAGATAAAAGCCTTATTATATTATTATTGAAAGAGAGAGAGAGAGAGAGAGAGAGAAAAACCTTATTATATTATTATTGAAAGAGAGAGAGAGAGAGAGAGAGAGAGATAAAAGCCTTATTATATTATTATTGAAAGAGAGAGAGAGAGAGAGAGAGAGAGAGAGAGAGAGAGAGAGAGAGAAAAGCCTTATTATATTATTATTGAAAGAGAGAGAGAGAGAGAGAGAGAGAGATAAAAGCCTTATTATATTATTATTGAAAGAGAGAGAGAGAGAGAGAGAGAGAGAGAGAGAGAGAAAAAAAGCCTTATTATATTATTATTGAGAGAGAGAGAGAGAGAGAGAGAGAGAGAGAGAGAGAGAGAGAGAGAGAGAGAGAGAGAGAGAGAGAGAGAGAGAGAGAGAGAGAGAGAGAGGGGGGGGGGCACGTGTATTCAAATGAGCTTGGTGGCACTTATATACTTAAAAAAACAACGCAAATTTTAAAGGAAAAAAAAAAAAAACATGACAAACTTAAAAAAAAAAAATGCTGAGAACCGGAGATCTGAGGCGAAATATTTGCCTAAACGCTTATTCAAAATACCTGCGGGTGTTTTCAAGCGACAGATTAACAAAATTTCTACACTCAAAAGACTCTAGCACAAGTGACGCGGGTTTTCAAGTGTGTTTTTACGATTCTAGCGACAGATTAACAAAATTTCTACACTCAAAAGACTCTAGCACAAGTGACGCGGGTTTTCAAGTGTGTTTTTACGATTCTAGCGACAGATTAACAGAATTTCTACACTCAAAAGACTCTAGCACAAGTGACGCGGGTTTTCAAGTGTGTTTTTACGATTCTAGCGACAGATTAACAAAATTTGTACACTCAAAAGGCTGTAGTTGAAGTGACGCGGGTTTACAAGGGTGTTTTTACGATTCAAGCGACAGATTAACAGAATTTCTACACTCAAAAGACTCTAGTACAAGTGACGCGGGTTTTCAAGTGTGTTTTTACGATTCTAGCGACAGATTAACAGAATTTCTACACTCAAAAGACTCTAGCACAAGTGACGCGGGTTTTCAAGTGTGTTTTTACGATTCTAGCGACAGATTAACAAAATTCCTACATTAAAAAATGGCTGTAGCTGAAGTGACGCGGGTTTTCAAGTGTGTTTTTATGGTTCTAATGGCATATTAACAAGATTTCTGTGTGTGTGTATAGAGAGAGAGAGAGAGAGAGAGAGAGAGAGAGAGAGAGAGAGAGAGAGAGAGAGAGAGAGAGAGAGAGAGAGAGAGAGAGAGAGAGAGAGATTCAAAACAAGAATTTCTACTACTACTACTACTACTACTACTACTACTACTACTACTACTACTACTACTACTACTACTACTACTACTACTACTTACTACTACTACGGTAACACTGCCTCAAACACACACACACACACACACACACACACACACACACACACACACACACACACACACACACACACACACACACACACACACACACACACACTCGCAAATATAAAAA
>NC_087152.1:172500-177500 GCF_035594125.1 Scylla paramamosain | reverse complement strand
AATGTGATTATTTTTCTTCTTCTTCCTCCTCCTCCTCCTTTTCTTCCTCCTCTTCCTCCTTCTCTTCTTCTTCCTCCTTTTTTTCTTCTTCTTCCTCTTTATTCCATCTGCTTATTCTAATTTTCTTGTTTTCTACGCATTTTCTCCTCCTCCTCCTCCTCCTCCTCCTCCTCCTCCATTTCCTGCATTCTTCCTGTTCGACTCTTGACCAGCAGGGGCACAGGAAACGCAGGTAACAGTGCAGGTGTTTATTCACAGAAGGTGTGAACAGAAGGCTGGAGGTAGGTGATCTCCCGGCGCCAGGCCGCGCACTTCCACTTAACACGTATGACTGAAGCCTAGCTCGTTCACTCATACACGTATTCATGCCTCACACAAGTCTCGCTCATTCACTCGTTCACACAACTAGCTAACAACCACACACCTCCCCCGAGACATAAGGAAGATTCCTTATCTTTGTTATGGCTACCGTAACACATGAAACAAAGTTACAATGATTGAAGTACAGAAAACACGGTACATATACACAAAACAAACACAGCGTACAATGAACACGTACGACTAATCGTAGGTGCTACGGTGCCACCGCACCTGCAGTCGTCTCGGCTCCCTACGCTGTCGGCTGCTTCGACGCTCTGGTTGCTCTCGGCCACGGTGTACCCCGTTACCCTGATGCTCCGGGCTGCCGGGATGGTGGTGTTCCTCGTGACCCTGATGCTGAAGCGCTGCACCGCCATGAGCGGTGTGCTGCTCGACAGGAAGGGGAGCAAGAGGTCTGTGTGGGCGTAGGTGTCTTCTATTACGCCACATCACGCGACCGCTGCCCATCTTGATGAGGTAGTCTCTCCTTCGCCCAACAGCCACGATGACACCCAGGCGATCCCAGAGGCCTGTCGTGTGATCTTGAACGTCGACGTGGCCACCGAGGTGCAGGAGAGGAAGAGTACGGGCGGACGCGTCGTGGCGAAGTTTCGCTTTCTTCCTCAGTCGCTCTGCCTTGGCGTCGCACTCATCAGCAGCGCGCTGCCACTGCTGAGCGTATGAGCGATGATGAGCCGGGACACAGGACCTCATAGGATGACCGAAGAGGACTTGTGCTGGTGATCGCCCTTCCGCCCTCGGAGTGTTGCGCAGTTCCAGCAACCCGCGAGCGAACGCATCCTCGTCCAGGTGTCCCTGCTGTGTGGTCGTGAGGATCAGCTTCTTCACGGACTTGACCGCTGCCTCGGCGTGACCATTGGAGCGTGGATAATGAGGTGAAGATACACGATGCTCCACCCCCCATCGAGCCAGGAAGCGCCGTACCGATGAAGAAGTGAACTGCGGTCCACCGTCAGTCCTCAGGAGAACAGGCACGCCCGTGTCGGCGAACACACCCCGAAGGACACGAACGAGCTGATCAGCCGATGCTGGACGTGAGCATGCAGACACGTGAGGCCACCCAGACAAGCGATCTACATACACGAGGTATGTACGGCCTGCTGCGTGGAAGTAGTCTGCAGAAACTGACTCAAACACCCTGCTGGGTGTGTCCGTGTCCTGCCAGAGAGGTTCGTTGGCTTGGCTTGGTAGGAGTGGACGGCATAGTGAGCATCCAGAAACGACGTTCTCAACGTCTCTGTCCATACCAGGCCAGTACACCGTTTGTCGGGCCCGTCGCTTGGTGCGCTCCATCCCCTGATGACTGTCATGGAGTCGCTCTAGTGTTTCTCGGCGGAGGCTGTGAGGAATAAGAAGCCTCGGCCCGTAAACCACCAGGTCGTCGTCTACGGCCAGCAGACTGCGCACCGGCCAGTACGTACGCAAGCGGTGATCGAGGTCGTGGCAATGATCAGGGAAGCCCTCGATGATGACGTTCTTGAGCAAGCAGTACTCCCCGTCTCTTGCTGCTGCGGCACGTACCATTTCCACAGTCTGATCCTGGAGTGGTGCTAAGCGGACGCCGTCCTCATTGGTGGCAGATAACGCTGAGATGACCGCTGAGTGGAGAGGGTCGAGGTCACCAGAAGTAGCGTCGTCTGTCAACTCGATGGCCATGGATCCACCAGCCATTGCACGTAAACCTTCCTTTGCTTCGAAGACGCTGGGAAAGGCCTTGATCACAGCAGCAGCGTGCCCCGCACGCTGCTGTGGCGTTGGGTCGTAGGAATGAGGCCAGCTGATCACTTCTGTGGGCGTAGATAGAGGTGGCTGCGAGGCGGTCGGGTACTTGATGGAGCTGTTGCCGGTGTGCTGTTCTTCCCTGCGTAGCGGTCGGATTTGAGCCGGAAAATCTTCGGGGAGGATTCCGAGAGCGATGGAATCGTACCAGCTAAGCAGCGCCCCCTTCACCTCCTTCACCACGCTCACAACAGTCTCAGCTTCCCTGTCGCCCAGTTGCAAGTGCGACGAGAAAGTTCCTACACAGGTGAGGGGGTGATTACCGGCAGCATAAAGTCCATCACCATCAGCGGGCGCCAAGCTGGAGGGCGGGATTCCAAGGAGTGTTGCCGTGTCGAGGCCAATAACGGTCGTTTCGGCCCCAGAGTCAGGAGTCCACGTAATCTTGTCTCTTCCAGCGGGATGTGTGGCGGTAATGAGCACCTGGGGCGCAGGTCGTGCCGTCACCGTCTTTGTGTATACGCCTGATAAGAGCTGGTATACACTGGCACTGGCTCCCCGCCTCGGGCCTGCACCGCGATGAGGAGAGACAGTTGAGGAACTCCTCGAAGCTCCTCGTCGTTTCCTCACTGTCTGCTGACATACACTCGCAAAATGCCCTCTTTTCCCGCAGTTACGACACACTTTATCTATTGCCTGGCATCCCCTTTTGTCACTGCGACAATCTTTGCCACAACGATAACAGCCCGTGGGGCTTGAGCCCCGAAACTGCCCTTCCTGTAGTTCGAGACAGCGTTCACACCATGGCTCGAAGAGTGAGAGCCGCCCCTTAGTACTGCACTACACTGGTTAGCGCTCTCTGATGCTCTGCAAATATCTATGGCGTTTTCAAGGGTGAGTTTCTTGTTTTCCAGCATGCGTTTCAGAGCCACTTCGTCTCGTGTCCCAACGACAATTCTGTCACGCAGCTGATGGTTTATGCACTGGTCGCAAAAGTCACAGAAATTGGCGATTTCCTTAACAGCACATAAAAAGTCGTCAAAACCTTCTTGCGTTTCTTGCACGCGGGAGTAGAAGTCTCTTCTATCCATGATGATGTTGCGCTGGCTTCGCAGGTACTCACACATTGCATCGAGGATGGTTCTTAACTCCGCGTCTCTTGGTAAGCTTATCCCGTAGCGAAGTGTACGGGTCCACTCGTCGTCTAGGACAGCAGCGAGTGCCGCCCTCTGCTCAGCCAGGGAGAGACAGTCTATCCTGGCGAGGGTTACGTATCCTTCAAACTTATGGCGCCACGTGTCGAACTCACGTAAAGATGCTGACGCCGTTAAGTGAGGAATGATGGTGGCGGACGTCGGGAACCTCGCGCCCTGGGTAGACGTGCTGCGGGCTGTGGTTTCGCCTTCATTGCTCGCCGTGGTGCGACTGGGAGCTTGTGTCCCCACTCTCTCCAGCAGCTGGGTTAAACGCTCCTCGCGAGCCTGACTCTGCTCCGACTGTCGCGCTAGCAGAGCCTGACTCTGCTCCGACTGTCGCGCTAGCAGGGCAGCCAGCGCCTCCAACTGCTTCTCCATTCTGCGCCGTACCCACTGCAGCCTTGTCCTGATCCTACTCACTGCGCCATGTTCGACTCTTGACCAGCAGGGGCACAGGAAACGCAGGTAACAGTGCAGGTGTTTATTCACAGAAGGTGTGAACAGAAGGCTGGAGGTAGGTGATCTCCCGGCGCCAGGCCGCGCACTTCCACTTAACACGTATGACTGAAGCCTAGCTCGTTCACTCATACACGTATTCATGCCTCACACAAGTCTCGCTCATTCACTCGTTCACACAACTAGCTAACAACCACACACTTCCTACAGTTACTATCTCCTTTTTCTCTACTCCTCCTCCTCCTCTTCTTCCTCCTCCCCCTCCTCTTCCTCCTCCTGAATTTTAAGTAAGGGTAGTCCTCCCTCTCCCTCTCCCTCTCCCTCTCTCCCTCTTCCTCTCCCTGCTTCTTCTGCTAAACTGGAGCAAGAGTAGGTCCCCCTTCTCTCTCTCTCTCTCTCTCTCTCTCTCTCTCTCTCTCTCTCTCTCTCTCTCTCTCTCTCTCTCTCTCTCTTGTAAAGTTAAATTTGTATGTAAAAAATATTACCACTTACTCTCACCTTTCTGACAATACCGAGAGAGAGAGAGAGAGAGAGAGAGAGAGAGAGAGAGAGAGAGAGAGAGAGAGAGAGAGAGAGAGAGAGAGAGAGAGAGAGAGAGAGAGAGAGAGAGAGAGAGAGAGAGAGAGAGAGAGAAAATGAGTTTATTAGTAAAGATTTAAAATTTTCATTTCATCTTAGTAGTAGTAGTAGTAGTAGTAGTAGTAGTAGTACTCGTGTTATGAATGACAGAGAAACACACACACACACACACACACACACACACACACACACACACACATGGGTCCCGACCGAGTCCAGAGTTGCCAGGTCCGTGGTTTTCTCGCCCAATTGGGCTCTTTTTCCTGGTATTGGGCGTGAAAAACATGGTTTCCGCGGTTTGGCGCTTTTTGGGCTCTTTTTACCGCAGTTGGGCTATTTTCTGGGCTACTTATATTTGAAAATATATAATATACTCTTGCCTTCCCTACATACCAAATCAGGGAGTAGACTCACTCGTATGATAAGGAGTGGCGCCAGGTCAGCCAGTAGAAGGGTGGTGTGAACAAGTCTCCCCTCTCCCTAAGGGGATTACTACTAGGGCCGCATGACCTCATTAAGACTGTAGGGCATCCATCCTGAACACCTGCATGCCGCACCCATAATTTCCACATTCACCTCACAGCACACACACTGAAACACAGCCACTTTATTTATTCTCAGCCTCGTAGCTGCCTCAGCCTGCCTGGAGGAGATACAAGTATACTGGAT
>NC_087152.1:150000-160000 GCF_035594125.1 Scylla paramamosain | reverse complement strand
CAAGGGTGTTTTTATAGTTCTAGTGACAGATTAACAATATTTCTGCATTACTAACTGGAGAAACACCCCTGAGAACCCTGCTACCTGTATTTAAAAGGCTGTAATAGAAGTTACTGTGGTTTCAAAGGGTGTTTTTATGGTTCTAGCGACACATTAACAACATTTTTGCATTACTAACAGGAGAAACACTCTTTTAAGGATTTTCAAGGTTGTTTTTAAGGTTCTAGAGACAGATTAACAAAATTACTACATTATTAACAGGAGAAACACTCTTTTAAAAGGCTCTAGTTGATGTTATAAGGGTTTTATTGCAGTGTTTTTAAGGTTCTAGTGACAGATTGACCACATTTCTACATTCCAAAGACACTAGTTGAAGTTGCAAGGTTTTTCAAGAGTGTTTTCAAGGTTCTAGTGACAGATTAACATTTCTACTTTCCAAAGGCTCTAGTCGAAGTTGTAAGGGTTTTCAAGTGTGTTTTTTTAAGGTTCTAGTGATAGATTAACCAGATCTCCACATCCCAAAAGCTGAAGCTGTAAGGGTTTTCAAGAGTTTTTAAAGTTCTAGTGACAGATTAACAACACAGTCTCTCTCTCTCTCTCTCTCTCTCTGTCTCTCTCACACCCCCTCACACTTTCCCACACTCACTTGGTCAGCCTACACTTGTGGTTCTTGAGTCTGCGTCCCTCATCCACACACAAGTATCTCCAGGCATACTGCTGGAGGCCTCTCACGTCCCTGATGGCCACCTGTAGGGGATAGTGGCAGATTAGAGACAGAAAGGAGCAGGGAGACACAGTAACCCTGGAACGCTGAACGTGGGTGTGGGTTACCCGACGTAGGTGACGTCATTCGCGTTCCAGCCTCTTCCCCACAAGCCAGCGCAATGGGACTCCGCATAGCTTCATTCTACCCTAAAGGTCTACAGGGGGGAAGTCGCATCGCTCTACTCTGCCCGGATTTTGCACCACAGACGTGTTGAGGTACCGTTTACCCAATATTTAAAGTTTACCCAAAAAATAACAATAATAACAATAATAATTTGTTGTATTTTCGTTAATTTTTCAAAATATTTGTGTGTACGTGTGTGTGTGTGTGTGTGTGTGTGTGTGTGTGTGTGTGTGTGTGTGTGTGTGTGTGTGTGTGTGTGTGTGTGTGTGTCTGTGTGTGATTGACTGATTGATTGTTTATTAAATGCTCAAATTTTATATAAAAGTGTGTATGTGTGTGTGTGTGTGTATGAGAGAGAGAGAGAGATGAGAGAGAGAGAGAGAGAGAGAGAGAGAGAGAGAGAGAGAGAGAGAGAGAGAGAGAGAGAGAGAGAGAGAGAGAGAGAGAAGGCTGAAGACAGTCAGTTAGAGGAGAGTTGATGAGACGAAAAGCTGTTGATTCCACCCTGTCTCGAAGAGCAGTATGAGTGGAACCCCCCCAGACATGTGAAGCATACTCCATACATGGACGGATAAGGCCCTTGTACAGAGTTAGCAGCTGGGGGGGTGAGAAAAACTGGCGGAGACGTCTCAGAACACCTAACTTCATAGAAGCTGTTTTAGCTAGAGATGAGAGGTGAAGTTTCCAGTTCAGATTATAAGTAAAGGACAGACCGAGGATGTTCAGTGTAGAAGAGGGGGACAGTTGAGCGTCATTGAAGAAGAGGGGATAGTTGTCTGGAAGGTTGTGTCGAGTTGATAGATGGAGGAATTGAGTTTTTGAGGCATTGAACAATACCAAGTTTGCTCTGCTCCAATCAGAAATTTTAGAAAGATCAGAAGTCAGGCATCCTGTGGCTTCCCTGCATGAAATGTTTACTTCCTGAAGGGTTGCACGTCTATGAAAAGACGTGGAAAAATGAAGATTGGTATCATCAGCATAGGAGTGAATAGGACAAGAAGTTTGGTTTAGAAGATCACTGAAGAATAATAGGAAGAGAGTGGGTGACAGGAGAGAAACCTGAGCAACACCACTGTCAACAGGTTCAGAAGACAGTGACCATCTACCGCAGCAGCAAAAGAACAGTCACAAAGGAAATTTGAGATGAAGTTACAGAGAGAAGGAAAGAACCCATAGATGGCTAGTTTGGAAATCAGATTTGTGCCATACTATATCAAAAGCTTTTGATATGTCTAAGGCAACAGCAGTCTCTGAAGGAGGATGACCAAGACTCACTAAGGAAAGTAAGAAGATCACCAGTAGAGCGGCCTTGACAGAACCCATACTAGCAATCAGATAAAAGGTTATGGAGTGATAGATATTTAACAATCTTCCTGCTGAGGAGAGATTCAAAAACTTTAGATAGGCAGGAAATTAAATCAACAGGATGGTATTCTGAGGGATTAGAACAGTCAGTCACCCTTTTTAGGAATAGGCTGAATGTAGGCAAACTTCCAGCAAAGAAGGAAAGGTAGATGTTGACAGACAGACAGCTGAAAGAGTTTGACTAGGCAAGGTGCAAGCACGGAGGCACAGTTCTGGAGAATAACAGGAGGGACCCCATCAGGTCCATAAACCTTTCAAGGATTTGGGCCAGCAAGGGCATGGACAACATCATTGTGAAGAGTTTTAATAAGTAGCATGAAGTAGTCAGAGGGTGGAGGAGAGGGAGGAACAAGCCCCCTGATTGGTGGGCACAGATTCAGGATTTTTTTTTTTTGGCAAACTTTTTTTTTCATCAGGGGTGGAGGGTGCAAACCTTCTCACCACTTTTGTGGCGTTCTCTATCTGTGAAGTGACACGACACAAGTAAAAATGACCTCAGGACTGATTACTTTGCAGGCTGTCATTAGTGTCACTGCATTTAAAGGGTTGGAAAGAACAGAATGCAGGAAGATGACGGGGTAACTCAAATTACGCGGTGTACGTGTCTGGCAAATGGATTCAAATGCTTACCGCTCGTTCCCCTGTTACTCTAGCCTCCACGTTCTTGCTTCCCTGGCAACGTGCAATGACAGGCCGGTGAGGGCACTCGTGGACGGCGCAGGTACAAGGCTGACTGGTGCCCTTGTTTTCCGAAGCCCCAAATCAAGTGTCGGCAGGAAGTGGGTTGGCCCTGTGACCGCTCACCTGAAATACACAAGTAAAATTAAACATGTTGAAATAAACCATTATTTACAAATGAAGCTAAAAAAAAGTGTCATGTATTTAATAATCTGCAACATTGAAGGTCCTGGAGTGAATGTGTACACAGATCACAACACACACCAGTAAATAATATGGTGAGTGTATTCCTCAGTAACAAGGCATTCATTCACATCACCACACACTCTGCTGTGCATCAACCACCAGTGACCTCATGCACCACACACCACCACACACCCACAATGCATCTGCCACAAGTGAGGTCACACACCACACACTTTCTTTCCTAACCATTCACCACAAGTGTGTGTGTGTGTGTGTGTGTGTGTGTGTGTCCATTACTATAGGTGATATGAAGTATTAATTAAAGTGAGGCTAACATTTGGTGTTGCTTGTCCCTGCAGTGGTAGGTTAGTTAGGTCAGGCCAGGTTCATCTGCTAACATGACTCATAACCAAACAGGTCACTGGTAATGCTTAAGAGAGCAGGTCATGGCATAACTCTTCATCAACACTGACAAACACCCACTAATTATTTCAAAGGAACTTAACTGTGTTCATAAAAGGTGAGCCAAGATTTATACATTTAAAAGTATCTTATCTGTGTGTGTGTGTGTGTTGAAGATAAACGTATCCAGTATGTCACAATTCTTCCCAAATATGAGACACCTGAAGAGGGAAAAGTGCAAGAGGAGAGACAAATACCTTTTCTCCTTTTTCTGAAGGAGTGACACGAGCCAAGGGCAACAAAAATCCAATAAAAACAGAAATCCCACTGAAATGCCAGGCCTATAAAAATTTAGGTTTTATTATAGTTTAAGCCATTACACACTACGTGGTAATAACCTACCTCATTTTGTTCTTCTCACTATTCACATCATTTCTAACGATTACACTACTTGTCGGAAATTAATAATAATAACGCCGTGGGCCGTGGGTACAGATTGGAAACATTGGCTTAAACTATAAATTTACCAGTGTTTTTTTACTGTTTTTTTGTGGTTAGATGTTTTGAATATCTAAATGACCGCCTGCCTGATTGACTGGCTAATTAATTGACTATTTCAGCTTGGTTTAGTGCCTGACTGACTGACTGACTGAATGCCAACCTCTCTCTCTCTCACACACACACACACACACACATATATACACGCACACACACTTACCTAATATACAAATCAAATATTTTCTCACAATTATCTACAAACAAAACAACTGTCTTATTTACCAGCCTTATTACAGCTCTCACCTTATTTACTGGCACCAATACGCCTTTCCCTGATTCTGCTACTTCTCCTGCCCCTCTCTGCCTGCTGTCGTCCTTCTATTTGCTCTATTTCCTTCGTTTATTATTAATTTTATCTCCTTGCCTCGCTCCGGACCCGTGATCAGCTGTTTGTTTACATTGTAAGTGTTGCCAATCCACGGTACCTTCATTATTATTTTTTTTTTTTTTACATTATTTCGGCTTTTTATTTAGTCATACTCGTAATATTTAGTTTCAACGTAACCCGCATGACGAAATATTAACAAATGAACTCTTCCGTGAAATGAAAACCCGCCAAAATTCAACTTTTTAAAAAATATAAGCAGACTGATGATCCGGACGTCCGTATATATTAGCCATTATTTACTTTATTTCTCGTCACCATAAGTCACCCGTGGCAGTGAATGGAGCCACATGACTATGCTTTCATGTCCGCTGGTCAGACCTAACCGCCACTGCCTAGTTTAAGTCTGACGGAAGGTTTAACAGGCCAGGGGTGAGCTGCGGCAGGCTGGCCCGTCATACCTCACACCCCTTTATTTCCCTCACACACATTAATACACTCGTTACACACACTCATCCACCTACTGCCACTTACCTGTGCACAAATCACCCCAGTAGTCTGCTCCTCACACAACAAAACACTGTAAATTACGATAAATATTGAGAGACAGCAGATTTATTTATTTTTTATTGTCTTCCTCAGTGTACCTGGGAAACACCGTGCAGTGCGGTTGTGTGTGTGTGTCCTCTTTTCATTTAAACACCAGGGAACGGGACCACAGAGGCACAGGAGGTCAATTAAGGTGAGTTTAGTAGTGACAGGTAGCAGAGGTCTGGCTTCAACCTACGACACTACCTGGAAAACACTGGAAATACCTGGAAGATACTTGATACTTAATAGCAAAAGGGGAGAAGAGAAGAGAGAATATAATGCTATTTATCATGGAATAGAGGCGGACACACACACACACACACACACACACACACACATAGATATATACACACACACACACACACACACACACACACACACACACACACACATATATACACACACACGCATACACACAGCTGAAATTAATCCAGAAAACAGAGAAATAACCTTCATAACAACCACAAATAATAAGGAAAGAGAGATAGCCAACCTTGTTTTTATCTGAGCCCCCTCCCAGCCCTCCCGCGGCCGCCATGATGGATTGCCAGAGTCTACCCCAGGTTCCAATATTCTTTCTATTTTCTTAACTTATATATTTAGGCTTTTTAACTAAGATTTTATGGTTTGTAAAAATATTTGGTGGTGTTTTGAGTGTTTTGCGTGCGAGTGTTAAGGGAAACATGTCGATTATGAGGTTGTTTCAGCGTAAATAAGTGTTGCTGTTTGCCGTTAAATTTTTCATACCGCCAAACATAATTTTTTATTTCAGCCGCTAGGCAAGATTTTATGGGCTCAAAAAATCGTTTATTGTTTTTTAAATATGTTATGATGCTTTTGAGTGAAATACGTGGACTTTTCGAGGGATTTTAGACCCGTTGAAAACTCAAAAAGTCGACATTTATAAATTATTTATTTATTTATTTCAGCTTCCGGTTAACTTCTGATTGTTTGTAAAAATAGTTTCGATTTTTTAAAGTGTATTGTGTTCGTGAGAAATGAGATTTGTGGACTTTGGAGTGTTTTTTTTTATCGTGTTTGTTCGAACACTTTTTCATATAGTTATTTAAATATAGCTTTATTATTACTGAAGCTTGGAATATTTTTATATCTCCAGAATTAATTTAAAATTATGCCCTTTCATAATATGTAAAGCATTCCGGCCTAGCTCCATTTTTGCGAGGGGTCATTTTCAAAATCATTTGCGTAACGTAAATATGGCGGACGTGACGTCATCAGCCGCCTTCATCCGGGGACCGAGACCCTGGACCTTCCCACCCTGCCAGTGCCCTTCCATCAGTATTTAGTGTTATTTCCTATATTTTCCAGCTGTTTTCATGCATAGAGAAGAATAGAAAGAGGAGTGAATTCTTCGTTTCTGTGGCGTTTTAAAAAGGCAGGGGATGTTTTTTTTATATATATTTTTATTTTTTTGTGTTTTTTTTTAGATTTTGGTGTTTTTCAAGTTTGTTTGGGTAGAAATTGTTGTTTTTTCGCTGTCCTTGGGTAGGTGTGTGTCTCTTCTGGGGTGTTTTGAAAGGAAATTAAGTGTTATTTAAATGTTTTTGGCTAGAAATGTGTGTTTTTTGATGTGTTGAAAGAAAGTCGCATGTTTTTCAGTGTGTTTGGGTAGAAATGTATGTTTTTTTGGGTGTTTTGAAAGGAAATCACGTGTTTTTTCAGTGTTTTTTGCGTAGAAATTAATGTTTTTGAGTTATTTCTGACCGGTAATCAGTGTTTTCTTTGAGTACTGTTAATAGAAATAGCTGTTCTGGGCCGAATTTGTGTTTTTTGAGTATTAAAAGGAGAAAAATAGTGCTGCTAGGTGTTATTGGGCAGGAAAATTTGTGTTGCTAGGTGTTTTTGGGGAGGAAAATTGTGCTTCTAGGTGTTTTTGGGGAGGAAAATTGTGTTTGAAGGTGTTCTTTGGGGAGGAAAATTGTGCTTCTAGGTGTTTTTGGGGAGTAAAATTGTGTTTCTGGGTGTTTTTGGGGAGGGAAAATTGCGTTTCTAGGTGTTTTTGGGGAGGAAGATTGTGCTTCTAGGTGTTTTTGGGAGGAAAATTGTGTTCCTAGATGTTTTTGGGAAGGAAAATTGTGTTTCTGGGTGTTTTTGGGGAGGAAAATTGTGTTTCTGGGTTGTTTTAGGGGAGGAAAATTGTCTTTCTAGGTGTTTTAGGAGAGTAAAATTGTTTCTGGGTGTTTTTGGGGAGGAAAATTGTGTTGCTAGATGTTTTTGGGGAGTAAAATTGTTTATGGGTGTTTTTGGGGAGGAAAAATGTGTTTCTAGGTGTTTCTGGTGTGTGTGTGTGTGTGTGTGTGTGTGTGTGTGTGTGTGTGTGTTGCCTTGTCTTTCGTTGTACAGATGCTTATGCAGTGTGTGTGTGTGTGTGTGTGTGTGTGTGTTGCCTTGTCTTTCGTTGTACAGATGCTTATGCAGTGTGTGTGTGTGTGTGTGTGTGTGTGTGTGTGTGTGTGTGTGTGTGTGTGTGTTGCCTTGTCTTTCGTTGTAGCCTTCAGAAAAAAAAATATTAAAGTTTTTACAGTGGGAAAATTTTGGTGGTGAGTGAGAAAATGACTCAAATATTACCTCAAATTTAACCTGATGTGGTGGAGCCTCACACTCCTCAGCTGCCCCTAACCAAACCTAACCTAACCCAAAGAAGCCTACCCGAACTTCTGTCTGGTGCTTCCTCCTCCCCAAGACTGGCTATCTCGTGTCATAATCCCAAGCTAGCCTAACCAAACTCTACCTAACCTAACCTAAGCAATTCTAACCTAGCCAAACCTTATCTAAGCAAGCCTAACCTAGCCAAGCCTTACCTAACCTAACCTAACCTAACCTAAAGAAGCCTACCCTAACCTAACCTAGCCTAGCCTAACCTAACCTAACCTACATCCTCTTCCCACGGCCCCACTTAAACCTAACCTAACGTAACTTTCAGAGCAACGGCAACCCTCCGATCCGGCAAGCAGGTTGGCGGCAGCGATGGCGGTGGCGGCAGCAGCGGTGGTGAGGTGGACGGCAGGGACGGAGGGGCGGTACAGGCTGCGGACATCAAGGAGAAAGTGAGCAGGGTGTTGTGTTGGTGTGTGTTGCTAAGCTGAGGTGTGAAGTGTGTGGTTGTCAACGCGCTGCAATATTTGTCAGTCAAGGCTCATGCAACACTGCCTCCATGCACAAGTGTGTCGGGAAAGTGATTCAAAGTTGTAAACGTTTTATTGTTTTAGTTTATTTATTTATTTGTTTATTTTGTTTTATTTTTTATATATATAGGAGGGACACTGCTCAAAGCCAACTAAATACTACAAGAAAAAAATACTGAGATAAAATTAAAGATTAAAAAACACCTCACTTAACCTAACCTAACCTGACCTGACCTGACCTAACCTAACCTAACCTAACCTGACCTGACCTAACCTAACCTAACCTAACCTAACTTATCCTAACCTGACCTAACCTATCCTAACCTGACCTAACCTAACTTAACCTAACCTAACTTAACCTAACCTAACTTAACCTAACCTAACTTAACCTAACCTAACCTAACCTAACACCCACAGAAGAACGTGCGGAGAAGCAAGGTGGCATTCAGCAGTGTGATCCTGGACCTGGTCGGCTTGACGGTGGTGGTGCCTCTGTCTCCTGCTCTCTTTGACTGTTACTCCAAGCACGACTCCAGCGGCTTGTATTCCTCTGTGCTCTCCTGTGTGACTTGTTACCAGCATATCATCGGCGTCCCTGCGAGGTTCCACTCTGTCTTGTTTGGTGGTATGTGGGTATGTTGCGTTTTGTATTGGTTTGTATATTTCTAGTTTGGGTTTTATGATTATTTTTTTCATTTTTTTTATCCTGTTATCTATTTATTTATTTTTGTTTGTTTGTTTGTTTGTTTGTTTGTAGGGTGTGTGTGTGTTTGTTTGTGTTCCTGCTGTTCTATATTGCAGCTTGTTTTCTTGTTTTTGTTTTTTTGTTATTGTTATTTTGTGTTTTATTCCATTTCATTGTTCTGAAGGTGTTTTCAGGTATTTTTGGGGTGTTTTTTGGGTGTTTTTGGGGTGTTTTTGGGTGTTTTGGTGTGTTTTTGGAGTGTTTTGTGGTGTTTTGGTGTATTTTGAGGGTGTTTTGGTGTGTTTTTGGAGTGTTTTTGGGTATTTTAAGGGTGTTTTGATGTGTTTTTGGAGTTTTTGGGTTGTTTTGGGGTATTTTAAGGGTGTTTTGGTGTGTTTTTGGAGTGTTTTGATGTGTTTTTGGAGTTTTTGGGTTGTTTTGGGGTATATTAAGGGTGTTTTGGTGTGTTTTTGGAGTGTTTTGATGTGTTTTTGGAGTTTTTGGCTTGTTTTGGGGTATTTTAAGGGTGTTTTGGTGTGTTTTTGGAGTGTTTTGGGATGTTTTGGTGTGTTTTTGGGTATTTTGAGGGTGTTTTGGTGTATTTTTGGAGTGTTTTGGGATGTTTTTGTGTATTTTGGGGTATTTTGAGGGTGTTTAAAGGTGTTGTGGTGGTGTTAAATATTTTGTTTGTTTACTTTTTTTAGCTTTTTATTTTCTTATGCATTATTTTATTTCTTATTTATATTCCTATAGAGCTCCATTTTTTTCTGTTTGCTTGTTTTGTTATTTGTTTGTATTTCCTTGTGTCTCTGAATGTGGTTAAAGAGAGGTGCAGTGTGGGTAAAGCATCATTTTCTTTTTCCTTTCCTCATTTCTTTACTTTTCCCTCTTATTCCTTCCTTTCTGTCAATCATTACAAACCCATTCTATCATTTTCCTTACCATAAACCATCAAAACATCTTGACAATCTCATTTAAATCACTTTTTTTTTTCATTATCATCTGTTCCTTTACACTTTCTTGCTTTCTTTCACTTATTAATTCACTACACTCCTCTGCTTGTGTGTTTGGGAGTGTTTTGGGGTGTTTTGGAGGTGTTTTAGGGCTGTTTTTGCAAGTGTTTTGAGGTAAATTGTCTGTTTTGGGGTGTTTTGGAGGTTCTAGTTTAACAGGCT
>NC_087152.1:117500-137500 GCF_035594125.1 Scylla paramamosain | reverse complement strand
CTTCTCCTCCTCCTCCTCCTCCTCCTTCTCCTCCTCCTCCTCCTCCTCCTCCTCCTCCTCCTCCTCCTCCTCCTCATCACTTTCTTCTTCTTCTTCTTCTTCTTCTTCTTCTTCTTCTTCTTCTTCTTCTTCTTCTCCTCCTCCTCATCATCATCATCATCATCATCATCATCATCATCATCATCATCATCACTTTCTTCTTCTTCTTCTTCTTCTTCTTCTTCTTCTTCTTCTTCTTCTTCTTCTTCTTCTTCTTCTTCTTAGTATAATACGTACATCTTGCAATATCCTCCTCCTCCTCCTCCTCCTCCTTCTCCTCCTCCTCCTCCTCCTCCTCCTCCTCCTCCTCCTACAGCGGACTAGAGGATAAGGATGATGCCTTGAGAAGAAGAAAGAGGAGGAGGAGGAGGAGGAGGAGAAGAAGAGAAGAAAAATCAGGCATTAATATGTATTGCCTTACTTCCTCCTCTTCCTCCTCTTCCTCCTCCTCCTCCAAAAATGGGGATAGAAAAAAGATTGTAGACGAAGATAGTAGTAGTAGTAGTAGTAGTAGTAGTAGTAGTTGTTGTAGTAGTGGTAGTAGTTGTAGTAGTAGTGGTAGTAGTAGTGGTAGTAGTAGCAATAATAGTAGTAGTAGTAGTAGTAAAGATACATTTAATATATTTTAACTTACTATCAGAGAGAGAGAGAGAGAGAGAGAGAGAGAAAACGTTACATCTTTGAATGAGAGAGAGAGAGAGAGAGAGAGAGAGAGAGAGAGAGAGAGAGAGAGAGAGAGAGAGAGAGAGAGAAAACGTTACATCTTTGAATGAGAGAGAGAGAGAGAGAGAGAGAGAGAGCAGAATGTTGATTACCATCCTCACCAAACCCAGCCAAGGTCTCTCTTTCTCTCTCTCTCTCTCTCTCTCTCTCTCTCTCTCTCTCTCTCTCTCTCTCTCTCTCTCTCTCTCACCAGGTCACCAGCCTCCTGATGTTGACATGTGTATCCTGTGTGTGGGGGGGGTGACCCTGTGAGGTCAATCAGCACAGGTCACCAGCCTCCTGATGTTGACATGTGTATCCTGTGTGTGGGGGGGGTGACCCTGTGAGGTCAATCAGCACAGGTCACCAGCCTCCTGATGTTGACATGTGTATCCTGTGTGTGGGGGGGTGACCCTGTGAGGTCAATCAGCACAGGTCACCAGCCTCCACTTTTCTGTATTTGTTGTCCTCATTTTTTTCTTGACATAATTTTTGTACTTAGATTTTCTACTGTTTATCTGATATATAATTGTTATTTCTTTGTTTCAGTATTTGCATTTTATATATTCTCAAACTTTCAGAGACATTATTATTATTATTATTATTATTATTATTATTATTATTTATTTATTTTTTTTTTCCAATATTCATTTCATCTCCTTGATTTTGTGAAGGAAATTTAGCAGAACTTTATTGAAAAAATTAATATTATTCCATTAGTTTCCATAAGTAAAATAAATTTTCCTCTGCAACTATTCCACTCAAGATTTAACCCCTAAATAATTATCATGATAGACAAGGTTAGGTTAGGTTAGGTCAGGTGGTTAGGTTAGGTTAGGTTAGGTCAGGTTAGGTTATGTGCCTTAGGAAGAATAATTTTTCAGCCATGTTAGGTTAGGTTAGATAGAATTCACAATGGGAGGGATAGTATTAGATTAGATTAGATTAGATCTGTTAGGTTGAGTAAAGATATGTACCTTGGGAAAAATAATTTTGGGCAAGGTTAAAATAGGTTAGGTTAGCAAGAATTCACCATGGGAGGAATAATATTAGATTAGATTAAGTATGGGAAAAGTACCATGAGAGGAATAATTATATGTTAAGTTACATGGATGAATGTAAACACCATAGGAGGAATAGAATAATTTCAGGAATTCATATATAAACAGGAAATAACATACCATATTTATTACCAACTTACAAGCCTGGGAATTAATGGCAGCCTTGCACACTCACTGAATACACAGCAGAGCAACGATTATGGCCACAGTAAAGGGTCACATTAATGCCTACTGCCCCAGATTTTTTGTTAGAGTTGCTGTTTGTATCCAAAGTTTCACCATTGCTCTATTTTCTTTTTTGCATCCAGAGAGAGAGTGGGAGGGGGATTTGTGTAGGTGTGGCTGTGTGTTGCAGGGGTTGGGTGTTTCTAGGAGGGAGTGTTTCTGTGTACTTGTGTGTTGCAGTATTAAGAAACCAGTGTTGCTGTTTGTGTTGCTACAGAACGTTTCTTCTTTCAGAAATACCAGGAAGAGTTTCTATGTATATGCAGGGCTTCTTTCTTTTATTGGTGTGTAAAGTGAAGGATGAACAGATATTATATACTGTTGTTGAGAGAGAAAGACACACAAACAGACGTGCAGGAAGAAAGACAGACAGCTGATACACGGACAGACAGGAGGAAGGACATACAGACAGACATGGAGGTAGAAAAACAGACAGACAGACAGACAGACAAAGACTTATAGACAGACAGACAGGTCAGGAAACAAAGGAAGGCCTAAAGAGACAGGCAGGCAAGCAGAAAGATAGAAAGTTTCATAGACAGGCAGGGATGCAGGAAGGGATATCAAAAAGAGACAAGCAGGCAGATAGACAGACAGAAACAGGCAGGCAGGCAGGCAGATAGACAGACAGAAACAGGCAGGCAGGCAGGCAGATAGACAGACAGAAACAGGCAGGCAGGCAGGCAGATAGACAGACAGAAACAGGCAGGCAGGCAGGCAGATAGACAGACAGAAACAGGCAGGCAGGCAGGCAGATAGACAGACAGAAACAGGCAGGCAGGCAGGCAGATAGACAGACAGAAACAGGCAGGCAGGCAGGCAGATAGACAGACAGAAACAGGCAGGCAGGCAGGCAGATAGACAGACAGAAACAGGCAGGCAGGCAGGCAGATAGACAGACAGAAACAGGCAGGCAGGCAGGCAGATAGACAGACAGAAACAGGCAGGCAGGCAGGAAGGAAGGCCAAAAAAGACAAGCACACAGACAGAGACAGAAACAGGCAGGCAGGAAGAAAGGACAGGAAAGAGGCAGGCAGGCAGATAGACAGACAGAAACAGGCAGGCAGGCAGGCAGATAGACAGACAGAAACAGGCAGGCAGGCAGGAAGGAAGGCCAAAAAAGACAAGCACACAGACAGAGACAGAAACAGGCAGGCAGGAAGAAAGGACAGGAAAGAGGCAGGCAGGCAGATAGACAGACAGAAACAGGCAGGCAGGCAGGCAGATAGACAGACAGAAACAGGCAGGCAGGCAGGCAGGCAGATAGACAGACAGAAACAGGCAGGCAGGCAGGCAGATAGACAGACAGAAACAGGCAGGCAGGCAGGCAGGCAGATAGACAGACAGAAACAGGCAGGCAGGCAGGCAGATAGACAGACAGAAACAGGAAGGCAGGCAGGAAGGAAGGCCAAAAAAGACAAGCACACAGACAGAGACAGAAACAGGCAGGCAGGAAGAAAGGACAGGAAAGAGACAGGCAGACAGGCAGAAAGACAGACAGAACCACTGTCACTAAAGTTTGTTGCAGTGAAAAGTTTGATGCAGGGCGGCACGGTTGAAAGGCACACTACCAAAAAAAGACGCTCAACAAATTATGGGGAGTTCAAAGTTTTTAATTTATTGAGGCCAAGATTTATGAAGTGCCTCTGTTAGTTTGACTGGCAACTTTGTCTTCCTATGACCTGAATTTATGCATTGCTTTTATGTGTTTCTGTCTTCTCTCTCTCCACGACTATTTTCAAAAGCCACAGGGATGATTAACCAAGTTCTCAAGACTGTTTTTCCAGTTAATAATATGAAAATTTTGTTAATCTGTCACTAGAATCATAAAAACACCCTTAAAATCCCTATTATCTTTCAACTAGAGCCTTTTGAAAGTAGTGGAGGTGTAGACAGAAGTGTTTTAGGATGTGTGTGTGTGTGTGTGTGTCCTCTCAGCCGTGTGTCCTGTGTCTCCCATGTCAGTAATTGTTGGTTAGGTTAGGTTTGTGTGTGTCAACAGTTGAAGGCTTGATGGTCAGCATTTGGGAGAGAAAGTTTCGCAGGAATAAGGTAATTTTTTGGTCTTACTCCGCCTCATCTTCCCTTCCGCAGGTGTGTTATGCCCCCCACCATGTGTTGCTGTGCCCTCACTCACTCACTCACCCAACTGTGACCCCCCTCTCACTCAACGGAGCTTCTATGCACCCCCTACCTCCTGCCCCTCTCCTCATCTCCCTCTCCATCCACTCCCTTCATGTCCTGCAGGCAGGAAGAAAGGACAGGAAAGAGGCAGGCAGGCAGATAGACAGACAGAAACAGGCAGGCAGGCAGGCAGATAGACAGACAGAAACAGGCAGGCAGGCAGGCAGGCAGATAGACAGACAGAAACAGGCAGGCAGGCAGGCAGATAGACAGACAGAAACAGGAAGGCAGGCAGGAAGGAAGGCCAAAAAAGACAAGCACACAGACAGAGACAGAAACAGGCAGGCAGGAAGAAAGGACAGGAAAGAGACAGGCAGACAGGCAGAAAGACAGACAGAACCACTGTCACTAAAGTTTGTTGCAGTGAAAAGTTTGATGCAGGGCGGCACGGTGTTTTTCCAGTGCCAGGCATCGGTTGAAAGGCACACTACCAAAAAAGACGCTCAACAAATTATGGGGAGTTCAAAGTTTTTAATTTATTGAGGCCAAGATTTATGAAGTGCCTCTGTTAGTTTGACTGGCAACTTTGTCTTCCTATGACCTGAATTTATGCATTGCTTTTATGTGTTTCTGTCTGTACGTGTGTGTGTGTGTGTGTGTGTGTGTGTGTGTGTGTGTGTGTGTGTGTGTGTGTGTGTGTTTTGAAGTGTTTGTGTTTGTGTTGAGCCGTTTTCTCTCTCCCTCTTGTCATGTTCTATCCGAGGAATTGTAGGATACAAAGTCTATATGAGTGTGGTTTATTTATGAATTGATGTCTTCTAATGTCCTCTGTGCATGTATTTTTCCCTGTCATGTGTCAATACTGGTGTCATGTAAATATATCATTGTGTTGCTGAGGTGTGTGTGTGTGTATGTATGTACGAGTATGTATGGCCAGTATCCAGAAACACTTCTCTCTCTCCACGACTATTTTCAAAAGCCACAGGGATGATTAACCAAGTTCTCAAGACTGTTTTTCCAGTTAATAATATGAAAATTTTGTTAATCTGTCACTAGAATCATAAAAACACCCTTAAAATCCCTATTATCTTTCAACTAGAGCCTTTTGAAAGTAGTGGAGGTGTAGACAGAAGTGTTTTAGGATGTGTGTGTGTGTGTGTGTGTGTGTGTGTGTGTCCTCTCAGCCGTGTGTCCTGTGTCTCCCATGTCAGTAATTGTTGGTTAGGTTAGGTTTGTGTGTGTCAACAGTTGAAGGCTTGATGGTCAGCATTTGGGAGAGAAAGTTTCGCAGGAATAAGGTAATTTTTTGGTCTTACTCCGCCTCATCTTCCCTTCCGCAGGTGTGTTATGCCCCCCACCATGTGTTGCTGTGCCCTCACTCACTCACTCACCCAACTGTGACCCCCCTCTCACTCAACGGAGCTTCTATGCACCCCCTACCTCCTGCCCCTCTCCTCATCTCCCTCTCCATCCACTCCCTTCATGTCCAGTTTCATCTCGTATTGTTTCCTCACTCCCTCACTCTCTCCCCTTACCCCTTTCCTGTTATCCTGTTCCTTCCCTCTCCCTCTCTTCCTCTCCCTTGCTCTCTTGCCCACCAAGTGCACTTTCCTCCTCCTCCCTTTACTATAAATGGAGGTACAGTCATGGTGAATAACAGAATAATATACTGCACTTGTGTCCTTTGTTCAAAGTGTTTCCTCAGTCTTGAATCCTCTGAAATTGCGGTTGTTAGCAAGGAAGGGGACGAGACTGAAGGAAGACAGAAAGGAATTAAGTGTGGCAGGTTAATATTAAAACTTCTGAGACTTTACCTACTTTTGTTGTTCCCAGACAGATTTCCTCCCTTAGCATCTATGTGCCTCTGTGTGTGTGTGTGTGTGTGTGTGTGTGTGTGTGTGTGTGTGTGTGTGTGTGTGTGTGTGTGTGTGTTTTTCCTTCTATCTCCCCTCAGCCACTGTCCATCCCTTCACTCAAGCCTTCCATCACTTTTCCTCCTTTCTCTCTCCTTTATATAGAATGAATACTCCTCCACTCCTTGTCACTCCATCAGCTGAGCATTCCTCTGTTCCCCATCCTTCTCTCTCCCTCCAGCCTCTCTCCTTTATAGAGCTAATGATCCACTCTCTGCCCCTCCTCCTCCCATCTGCTGACCTTCCCTCTAGTCCATCTTTCCTTCTTTCCTTCCTTCCTCTTTCCTTAATAGAGGTAATAATTTTTCCTCTCCCTGGCCCATATCTCGACCTTACCTCCCCATTCACAAGCTCCCCTTGCTTTCTTCTACTCAAGACTGACTTTATCCAGTTTAACACACCTCCTTCAATCTGTTACTTTTTAGCTTTGATAATAACTTGTTGTGTGGTACAGTATGGAATGCTTTTATCAGTGTCCAGGCCCTTGTTTAAACACTGTCCACTTGTTTAACACTTATCACCTGCAGTTCTGTGCATCTCCCAGGCAGGAATCCAGACTGCTGTACACAATAGATTGCTGGTAAGTGTATGATTCAATATCTTTAATTGCTGTTTCCAGTATTTTGCATATCACATAAGTCAAACTGCCCGCCCGGCCTGTACTTGCTGGGGTCACTTTTCATGTTTCTTATAGATTACATGAGTTGCTTTTCAAAATTCTGGTATTTCCTGGCTATGAAGTGAATAGCTAGCAATCAGTCAATCGGCACCCTTAGATGAATCTGGTCAGGTGCGGTGACTTGTCCCTCTCAGCCTCTTTATCATAATGCTGTATATCATTTCTACTCATTTCCAGAGATACCAAGACTGGCACAGACTCCCTGGTTATCTCTGGCATGCCCTCATCCAGTTGATGTGCGAACACCACTGCAGGGAACTCTGTCGGTGTGTCTGTTCCTTTCTTTATCATTTCCAGTGTTCCTGCTCTTGTCAATGCTGTTCCTGACACTGACAGTTCCTGCACTGACACTGTTTAGTTGGGTTAGGTTTGGTTACATACATTCCATTCATTACCATCATCATTATTCTCTCATTTCTCATTCATTTATCATAATTTTTCCATCCACTTGTCACCATCCTTCCATTTCTCATTAATTTATCACTTGTTATCACCATCCTTTCATCTCTCATTTACTAATAATTTTTATTCCCATGGCCTTGTTGACTGGATGCTCTCTCTCTCTCTCTCTCTCTCTCTCTCTCTCTCTCTCTCTCTCTCTCTCTCTCTCTCTCTCTCTCTCTCTCTCTCTCTCTCTCTCTCTCTCTCTCTCTCTCTCTCTCTCTCTCTCTCTCTCTCTCTCTCTCTCTCTCTCTCTCTCTCTCTCTCTCTCTCTCTCTCTCTCTCTCTCTCTCTCTCTCTCTCTCTCTCTTCAAAACAAACAGGAGGTGAATGAGTGTGAGAGATTTTCAGGAAAAGTGAATTTAAGTCCCTGTTTTGATACAAAGAACAAAAATCCCTTGTACCCATGATGGACTGTGCATTATCATAACACCTATCATGTTCTAAATCAATTTCCCTCCCATCTCTAATAATCTCTTGATGACAAATTATCAGCATTATCAATCTTCTCCAGAGGCTTTTGTAGTGTCAACCGCAGTATACTTCTGCAAAAACTGCATCATTATGGCACATTCCTGGTTCAAAGGCTGTTTGACTGATACAACCCAGTGCACAGTCCATCATGGATACCTTTTAACAAAACCTACTTTTATTTCATGTTTTCAAGTAGCATAATTATGTACTGCTTAATAAATGAACACCTGAATTTACAGATATATTTTCTTACCCATATTTCTATACCTATGAAATGCTGATATATATATATATATATATATATATATATATATATATATATATATATATATATATATATATATATATATATATGAACTGGAATTAAGTTCCAGTTCATGTATTCCGATATTAACATACATAGTAAATTATATATTGTGGCAATACAGATTCGGTATATGTAGGCATTATCCGTTTTTATCATCAAACATCTGTAATTGCGTGTATATATATATATATATATATATATATATATATATATATATATATATATATATATATATATATATATATATATATATATATATATATATATAACACCTGCCAAATAAAATAAATAAATAAAATAAAATAAATAAAGAAATAATAAAAAAAACGCGAGAAAACCTTTAGATTATCACAACGCGAAAATTAACACACGCTAAATTGGATGCGTCATTAATTAATAGTCATTGGGACTGTTACCCCCCCCAATAGTTCATAGCCCCTCCCCTATTCATTGCCACCCCCCCCCCCCCAACCTTCCCTGCCTTGAGGAACACCTTCACTTATGGCATACTATTGATGTGCTTTTTTTGACCAGATTTGAGCCATTTTAACCTCGAATTACATATACATACATACATATTGTCTCCTTGCAATAATTATAATGGTCTTCCTGGCTTAATTTTTGTTTATTAATTATTCCTTATGTGTTTATTAATTATCATTTGTCTAATTCCTTATGTTTTACTTAGCCTCGGTATTTAAGGATTTTTATTTTTTATTTTTTCACTTTCTGACTGTGGCCCTTGCAATGAACGGCTTAATAATTTATTTCTCGTGGTTTAGTGGAATTTTTAGCACTTTAATGATTAGAGTTCCTCACCAGTCATTTTATTCGTGAGAGAGAGAGAGAGAGAGAGAGAGAGAGAGAGAGAGTTTGAGTCTACATGAATGATAAAAAAAAGATAATAATCAGTTACAATATTTTATTTATATACAAGAAAAATGCATGATAATAATAATAATAATAATAATAATAATAATAATAATATTTAAATACAAGGAGGAAAATGTGTAATAATAATAATAATAATAATAATAATAATAATAATAATAATAATATTTAAATACAAGGAGGAAAATGTGTAATAATAATAATAATAATAATAATAATGATAATAATAATAATAATAATAATAATAATAACAATAACAACAATAACAACAATAACTGCTTTTATCATACTGACACAGATAAATAGTTTTATAAATAGTTTATTGACCATAAACATTATTATAACCAACAAATTAAATAGAACAGGTAAACATTTCCAAACGTAGTGACACACAGAAGACTGGTGACAAAAGGTAACCTAGCCCATTAAATGATTGGCTGTCTCAGGCTTCCACATCATCAGTGGAGCACCGCTTCTGACCACTCAGGGATGGACAAGCGGAGACAAGAATGGAAACAAATCAGGAATTATATCAATCCATAGCTTTATCATAGTTCTAAGTCATAAATAAATAAATAAATGAGTCAATGTCTTCAGCAATAATTACAAGATAAGCTTTAATAATAAAAAGTATGTATAAATGGATGAAATGTGGTCAGCTTGAGCAATGCCGGCTTCTTGTTATCCTGAACCAAATATTTGTTATGCAAATATTTCTGGTACCACTTTCCACACATGTTGCTCTATAAAAAAATTAATGCATAATTTTGAGTGGTTTTGGTTGTGCTGTGTTAAGAAAAGTTAGTGTTTGACATCACAATTTTTTTGGGCAAGACTATTTGCATTAAGGAAGCCCCACATTGCTATTTTTAAAAGTAATAAATAATGTTTTAAAAATAAATGTTGCCACATGAAATTTCTATATTTTCTTGCAGTGTACTAAAGACAGCATTGTAAAGCTCAGAATATCTTGAGGCAACTGTATTAAAAGAACAAAACCCATGACCATAGTGTAATTCATAATTGCTAGTGAAGGCATATGAAGACACACCATTTACAAACTGTAATGCTTTTGACAAATGAAACTTTGCCAGAACAGACTGCCATAGAGGAGAGAATACAGGTGAAATTGACAAACCACACATCTGTGAACTCAAGCTTCATTCATTAAAGTAATCTGAGGGGAAATTCCAGATTCTTCTGTAGTAATGATATATACACACACTTCATAACAGTTACACACTTTTGACAACATGTAAAAGTGTTTTGTGGCAAAGTTAATGAAGGGTTTTAAAGCAAACTTCACAACTGTTCTTAATTTCATAACTGGGAAGACTAAGTAATAATATTTACAATACTCTGACAGTTAATTCAGACACACCACACTCATATCACCATTAATACTCATGCTTGAGCTTGTAAGATCTTCCATATTTCACAGAGGCAGATGGTGACTTGAAAGCAATAGAAGCCATATCAAACACATATCAAAGGCAGTGGCATTCATGTGATGGTCCAGGTCCAGATTCCATACAAGTTGATCTGTGCTGGATGGGCATCTGCTCGTCATGTCCCAGAGGTGTTCATCGCCCACATAGCAAGACTGCACATGAACAAGGTAATCTGAAAGTAAAAGTTGAAATTTACTACATTATACTGTGGGATTGTGACTGTCAGTAGAAAATTAAAATGTGATTGGAGAAGGATAAAAGTTTTTCATTTGTTTCAGGCAAGGGTTAGGAAATAGTGAGTCTGTCTGTAGAGAGAGAGAGAGAGAGAGAGAGAGAGAGAGAGAGAGAGAGAGAGAGAGAGAGAGAGAGAGAGAGAGAGAGAGAGAGAGAGAGAGAGAGAGAGAGAGAGAGAGAGAGAGAGAGAGAGAGAGAGAGAGAGAGAGAGAGAGAGTGTGTGTGTGTGTGTGTGTGGTTTTTAAGTATGCTATAGAGGACACACTTATTCATTGACTACAGCCCACAAACTTGCAATGTCCCCATAGCATAGTTACAGACAACATCCTCTCATATATAAGTCTGTGTCAATCTTTCTGTGATGTACTCCAGCCCAGAGACCCACAGCAGCATTAAGAGTGGAGAGAGAGAGAGAGAGAAGAGAAGACACACAGAATGGATGAATAGAGATGCTGTGGTTTGTTTTTCTAGACTTATTTTTTGCGTAGATTACGAATATAACATCCCTTTCTTTCTGTGACCCTCCAGTTCTTCGTAAATAGCAGTGCCCCACACGCAATGTCTATCTGAACTATTAAAATTGAGAAGGAAGCAGCAATAAATTGGAATCTCTTGAAATCCATGACTCTCAATTGACGTGCTGATGTTTCGATAGACTTGACAGTACCTGCAGGATAGTGAATTGTTATTAGTTATTCATATAATGACATGAATATAATTAGTTAAATATTAGCCAAGAGTGCCATACCATCAGGAGACACAGACAAAACTATATCATTACATGTTTACGTTAAAGGAAATAAACTATCAGCGAAAACCAACCCTTTATTGTTTATTTTATGACAGAGGGCGAGACGGGACCTGCGACTCTCAACACCAATCAACACCTGACAAACTGCAACAATTTCCACACTAAAAAATAAAACGATCTCCATTTTTTTGTCAATAGCACTAACCACTCCCGAACACAAAAGATGAACGTAAAAATTAACCCCCCTTTAATTAAAAACAATAAAAATAATGATAATAGTAAATAAATTAATAAACAAAATAATTAAATATGATAAACTGCCTTAAATTATCTGTCCCTTTATCCATGCACTCCCACACCACGAGACCCAGACAGCACCACCACGCACTGCTACACCCATCCAGGGACTGAGGCACCCTGCACACATCACGTCTATCTCTCTACACCCCAAAACACATCCAAAACACCCCAAAACACATGCACACCCACTTAAACACCCAAAAACAGTCTTATCCACCCACAGCACACCCCTAGCCACCCAAAACACACCCAAACTCCTTTAAAATACCCAAAAAAACACGTAAAACACCTCAAAACACACCCAAACTCATCAAAACTGACCAAAACACCCCAAAACACACCCAAACTCATCCAAAACACCCCAAAAACACACCCAAACACACCCAAAAATGACCAAAACACCCCAAAAACACACCCAAAACACACCCAAAACTCACCAAAACACACCCAAAACACACCCAAAACTGACCAAAACACACCCACACACCCAAAACTGACAAAAACACCCCAAAACACCCAAAACACACCCAAAACTGACCAAAACACCCAAAAACACACCCAAAACACCCCAAAACTGACCCAAACACCCCAAAACACACCCAAACTCATCCAAAATTGACCCAAACACTCCAAAACACACCCAAAACACCCCAAAACACACCCAAACACACCCAAAACTGACCCAAACACATGAAGAATGCCACAAATGAATATAAATATTTAAATATATACACATGACACAGGGTGGGAAGGGAGTATTGAGGAGTAGGGGAAAGGAAGGGTGCAACAAGAAGCAGGGAGAGACAGGGTGTAGTAAGATGAGACAAACAGCCGGACAGGGAAATTAGACAGGGTTTATTGAGATGGACAAATAGGGATAGTTTAATGAGATGCAAGGGTGATACAGGGTGTATTAAGGTCCAGGGGCAGACAGGAAGGGTGTACTAAAGTGTATGAAGACAGGAAGGGTGTATTGAAGTGTGGGACAGACAGACAGACAGACAGACAGACAGACAGACAGACAGACAGACAGACAGAGATTAAAAGAGAAAATTTGAGATAGACAAAGGATATGAGAGAAAGAGAGAGAGAGAGAGAGAGAGAGAGAGAGAGAGAGAGAGAGAGAGAGAGAGAGAGAGAGAGAGAGAGAGAGAGAGAGAGAGTACTAATCATCTCAATCATTCAATAAATTCCTAATATATGTATAGATTTGTGTATACTAGCCTAACCAAATGTGTGTATAGATTTCCAAGCATATACCAGCATCTTATGAGTTTATGTGCTTATATCAGACTTAGCAAAGATTTGGATGTGTCTCTAAATATATACTAGTGTTTGTATACAAGTTTGTGTGTATACTAGACTTATTAAGAGTTTATGTGTGTTTCTAAGAGTATACAAACCATAGCAAGTGTTTATATATGTCTCTATGTGTAAACCAGTGTTTGTGTGTGTATACCAGCATTACATAGTGTTTGTAATGGTTTAAGTGTACACTAGTCCTTTTTAATTGTTACCTTCTCACTATCTCAGCCCTCCAGATACACCTGAGGCACACAGCGTCACCCCAGTACAGCCCCAAGTTGGTCTGGCTAGCCCCAATGAGGATGAAAGCAGGAAACATCATTATCACCTGCTGTGGTTGATGATGGTGGCTTCTACACACACACACACACCTCAGACAGCAATTCCTGGAACAAGAGAGGACAGAACAGCATGCCAGCCACAGCAAGAGCTAGTGCGTGAACAGCCACGGCCACCAACCGGCCACCAACCGGAATAGCGCAGCCCCCACAGTCGACCCAGCGGTGAAGACTGTGCTCAATATTATCTATCAAGACTCTCTCTCTCTCTCTCTCTCTCTCTCTCTCTCTCTCTCTATCAAGACTCTCTATCAAGACTCTCTCTCTCTCTCTCTTTTAGTGAAATGATTTTTACTTTAAGCTTCTTGTAATCGCAAAATTCTGTCAATAAACTATAATAATAATCTCTCTCTCTCTCTCTCTCTCTCTCTCTCTCTCTCTCTCTCTCTCTCTCTCTCTCTCACCATTGGTCGGTGGACTGTACAGCAGACACCCAGTCGTCATGGTGGAGGGATTTTCTCCAAGTACTGTACCTCCACCACTCCTTCCAGGCTCCTCCCACTTTCTTCCAGTCACTCCATAAGCTTGATAATCAGCAGCTGTCCCTCTATACCACAAGCTTCACTCTGGGCAGCTCTCTGGAGGCCTCCGAACCTGTGGGTGTGAGGTTAGATTAGGATAAGTTAGGTTAAGTTAGGTTAGGCTAGGTTACGTTAGGTTAGGTTGGTTAGGTTAGGCCTGTGAATGGTGTGTGGAGGAGGACAGGACAAGGAGACCAGTGGGAAGGCTGTGGAAGGCCTGTGGATGCTGTGTGGAGGAGGACAGGACAAGGAGACCAGTGGGAAGGCTGTGGAAGGCCTGTGGATGCTGTGTGGAGGAGGACAGGACAAGGAGACCAGTGGGAAGGCTGTGGAAGGCCTGTGGATGCTGTGTGGAGGAGGACAGGACAAGGAGACCAGTGGGAAGGCTGTGGAAGGCCTGTGGATTTCAAGATAATGCTACACCACACACCAACACCAGAACAATGCCTCACCTATCCACCTGCAGCCACATCACAGTCTCCCCCTTGTAGGTGATGGCAGGAGTGGTGGTGCTTGTGGTGGTGGTGCGAGGAGGCAAGGCACCCATGGCTGGAAAAGAAGGGGTGAGTGCATTGAGGCTGCAGGACGCGGTATACAGGTGTGTGGGAGGTGAGAGGGTGGGAGAGAGGGAGTGGGCACGTGGGAGAGAGTAAACGTGTTCTATGGCAAATTATATATAGGATTTCAAGGGTGTTTTTGTGTATGATAGGGAAAATATTCATACACACATACACACATACATTTTCATCTCCCAAGCACCTCTCCTCTCCTCCTCTTCCCTCTTCCCCTGTCTCGTGCAATAGGTAAACACACACACACACACACACACACACACATAGATAGAGAGATAGATATTAGCCCAGCATGATTTAAACAATATAACTAACACACACACACACACACACACACACACACACACACACACACACACACACAAACACATTGATAGAGGGATAGATATTAGCCCAGCATGATTTAAACAACTAATATAACTATCAAAAACACACACACACACACACACACACACACTTCTCCACAAATCTGAAGGCACTGTGGTTTCCAAGCCCTCAAAGTGAATGAGAGTGTTGAGGGAATAATATTGCACCACTGCCTGCATGAACTTGTCACTAAAGCTGTCATGCGTCTCACACACCTCCTGTCACCGCTCATGCTGGCTGTCAACGCAGAACGCACCCTCCACCACTCATTGTTTGGGGTGACGGTTCTGTGGGAATGGAAGATAATTAGATTTTCTCTCATATCAAGTTGAATTGGTTTAGCTCTCTCTCTCTCTCTCTCTCTCTCTCTCTCTCTCTCACGACTGATTCCAAAGGCCACAAAGATGATTAGCAGAGGTTTTCATGAGTGTTTCTCCTGACAGTAATGTGGGAATGTTGTTAATTTGTCGCTAAAACCATAAAAACATCCTTAAAAACCTGTGCTACTTTGAATAGAGCCTTTTAAAAGTGTGTTTCTCCCATCAGTCGAGAAATGTAGTTATTTATTTGCATTTTATATACACACACACACACACACACACACACACACACACACAGGTGGTCTGGCAGGAAAGTGCTATGAGAAATATACAAACGCATAGCAAGGCAAGGCACACAGCTTTCACACTCACCTCACACTCACAACACTCTTTCAACACCTTAACCTTTGTTGGGGAAGAGAAACACTGCTGCCTTAACCTTACAAATACACTTATTATAAGCTTATCTCTTACATGTACCAAGACAAGGCACACAACTTTCACCGTTACTCTCACCCACAACAATCTTTCAATGTGTTAACCCTTGTTGGGGAAGAGAACCACTAAAATATTATCTCCTACAAATATATTTAAACACTCACTCAGCACACAACACGTCAGCCCTTGATGGAGACAAGAAGCACTCCTACCCAACCTTACAAAACCACTAATTAAAATCTTATCTCCTACATATACCAAAACACACAATTTTCAGCCTCATTCACTCATTCACTCAACACACAACACGTCAGCCCTTGATGAAGACGAACAGCACTCCTACCCAACCTTACAAAACCACTAATTAAAATCTTATCTCCTACATATACCAAAACACACAATTTTCACCCTCATTCACTCAACACACAACACGTCAGCCCTTGATGAAGACGAACAGCACTCCTACCTAATCTTACAAAACCACTAATTAAAATCTTATCTCTACTTCACTTACCCATCCATACACCAACCTTGTAACTCCACACAAGACAAGACACCACAGTCATCCACATATATCTATGCCACACTGACTCCTGAAGCTGGTGGAGCACAGGGTGGACCAAAGGGCATCAGCTCCACACTCTGGGATGCCTGTGGGGGACTTCATACGAGACAAGCGAGTACCTCTTCCGCATTCAGGGTCCCCTCCACCCTCTCGCACAGTACCTGAGGACATGAGGGGGTGGTGAGAGGCTAAGAGGGTGTGAGGGAGGAGGGAAGAGATGAAATGTGGTGAAAAACAGAGAACACAGATGAAAAGGAAAATTGAAGTAGAGAAGAGGGAAAGGAAGAAAAGAGAAGAGATGAAAAGAAGGAAAAAAGAGAGAAAACAGAATTATAAACACAATTTTTGACATCATATCTAAAAATCTCTCTCTCTCTTTAGTGCTCCTTCAAAAATTCTCTCTTTAGTGCTCCTTCAAAAATTCTCTCTCTCTCTTTAGCTCCTTCAAAAATTCTCTCTCTCTCTGTTTAGCTCCTTCAAAAATTCTCTCTCTCTCTCTAGCTCCTTCAAAAATTCTCTCTCTCTTTAGTGCTCCTTCAAAAATTCTCTCTCTCTCTTTAGCTCCTTCAAAAATTCTCTCTCTCTCTTTAGCTCCTTCAAAAATCTCTCTCTCTCTCTCTCTTTACATCATTCCTTCAAAAAAATACACTTAGTAAGAGGCTTTAACAAATATTCATGTATCACCTGCTGTCAAGGTACTGCTCACCACAGCCAATGAACACCAGTACAGAACACACAGCACCAGCAAGTCACACACCTCCAGGGACGCCCCACTGATGACATCCAGGGGGTCTATCACACTGCCCCAGGACTTGGACGTCTTGTGGCCGCCACCATCACCCTGGAGGCCATGCAGCAGCACAGTCTGGGGAGGGAGGGTGATATAACACAGGTGATATAACACAGGCAATACTGGTAACAATTAATATCACGTTACATAAGAGGAAGGAAAGGTAACACACAGGTAGTCAATTCTTTCAATCTATCACCATCTATAAACATTATTAGCCTTCTGAAATCTGCATCTTTTTATCAAACGATTAGTAATGCTAGAGTTTACAGTATTAACAGATATTTTAGTTATATACCAATGAATATATGGACTAATTACACGCCTACAATTAGTTACCGGAGTTTGTGATAATACATAAGACAAAGGAACAAAAACAAGATCAATAAGAGAGGACAGAACCAGGAGACCAAGACCCAGACGACCTCACCTCAAAGGAAAGCCACCCCGTCAAGTCGAGTCCCGGCATGACCACCTGAGCCACCCAGAAGAGGATGCCGTGACCCGTCTTCAAGGTCGTTGCGTAGAAGCGAGCATGGTCTCTCCCCTCCCCTGACCTGGCCAGCCCAGCGAGGCAAAGGGAGGGACCAGAGGAGTAACAGGTGTCCAGATCTTCCTCCTGCTGGGTGGACATGGAGGTCAAGGGTGTGCCTGGGGAGGAGCACAGGGTGAAGACGGAAAGTTGCGATTATTAATGTAGCCGTCAAGACTTTCATTCATCTATTGCTACATGAAGTTTATTTTTTTAATGAGGGTTTGCGCACACACACACACACACACACACACACACACACACACACACACACACACACACACACACACACACACACTTTCTCTTTATCATCCTCTTCCTCCTCTTCTTTTCTTCTTCTACCTCCTCCTCCTCCTTCTCCTTATATTCAGGTCAAGTCAGGTCATCCAATTAGAATAAAATAAGACAGACAGACAGACAGACACACAAACACACACACACACACACACTTGAATGATATAAAATAATGCAGTTTTTCCTCACAGAAATATAGAAGGGAACCCAGAGTAGGTTAATAAAGGTGATACAGACAAGGACTGCACCTCAACTGTACAGAAAAACTACAATTTGGTACAGCTTTGCCCCAAGGTAATACTGATAATAGGAACACTAGGAGATACAACACAAAGAAAGTATATCAACTGAAGGAAAAACAATAAAAAAGTAAAATTTCTGCCATATATCAGACCATCCAAACTAACACTAGGTAAACACACACACACACACACACACCTTCCTTCTCCACAGCCTTCCGCCTTGCATCCTCCTCCGAGCAGCCGCCACCCACACCTCCTCGCCATCTGCTGCAGTAATGTGGTATACTGGCATTCTGCGGCCCCACCAGAGCTGCCGGGAGACACACCAGTCTGTGATGTTGTCCAGCCAGCTATGCCAAGCCCTCCTGTGCAGCTGTGGCACCAAGTTGAGACAGCCGCTCTGCACAGCCTCGGACGCCTCCTGTGCCGACTCCTTGCACCGAACGAACCTGTGTAGACATGAAAGTAACCAAGTGTTTGTGGCTAATTATAATACTCAATATGCCACTATCGTCAACAGCATCACCATCTGCTCACCACTGGGGCCTCAGCACCACTATTTCAAAAGGACTCTAGATGAAGCTACACAGGTTTTTAAGAATGTTTTTAAAGTTTTAGTGACAGATTAACAACATTTCTATATTATTAACAGGAGAAACACTCTTGAGAACCCAGCTAGGTATCTCTGTGGCCTTGAAAAATACTCGTGATGAAATAATAAAGGTTTTCAAGAATGTTTTAGTGGTTCTACTGATAGATTAACAACATTTCTACATTATTAATCTTGAGAACCCAGCTAGGTATCTCTGTGGCCTTTGCAAATAGTCTTGGAGAAAGTGAAGTCCCTCCTCTATTACCTAATTAAGTCAGTACACCTGTTTGGTTACCCCTTCACCACCTACCTGAGTCTGCCAGTCTGTAAGGGAAGTCCCACATCTTTCCGAAGCTGACCGGTTTGCTGTACCCCGGGACTGCCAGCTCCGTGGGTCCTGTCAGGTGCAGGTGGTCCACTTCAATGTCCAAGATGGCCGACTGAAGGCTGCAGCACCAGTTGACGAGAGCCTCCTTGCGGTACACCAGCCCAGCATCGTACGGACAGACAAACGCTTCCGTCACTGCGAGGAAAAGTGTTTTGGTGAAATTTCTTGTTTGTGCGCGCGTGTGTGTGTGTGTGCGTGTCAGAGGTTACAAGGACAGGTATGCTTACGGATGTACAGACAGACACACAGGCCAGTCTCTCGCTGCATCCATTGTAAACACAGCTGTCCCAGTCAAGTGAAGCCCCCAGATGCCGCAGCTGGTCGAATATCATTGTTCCTTCCTCCTCTTCTTCCACACTTCATCAATAAACCTGCAAAAAACGGCAAATTTGTCTTTTAAATATGTAAGTTAGTTGTACGTAGTCTACTGCCCAAGAAAACAGAAAACTGGCTAACTATTTTGACTGCATAGAAAAATTACACACACACATACACACACACACACACACACACACACAGTTTTGTATATTCATGTCTCTCTATCATTCTAGTTTTCTCAAGGCAACACTCACTCTTCTGTCTGTCAAGGTCGTGTTTGGTGTTCCCCTGGGCGTCCCACAGGTGCCTCTCCACCACCATCTGTGTTGCTGACCCTGTGTGGTGTGCCCCTGGGATGAACACTGCCTCACCACCCTGCATCTGTGTCTGCATCAGAGAGAGAGAGAGAGAGAGAGAGAGAGAGAGAGAGAGAGAGAGAGAGAGAGAGAGAGAGAGAGAGAGAGAGAGAGAGAGAGAGAGAGAGAATATTAACATGGGACAGAAGGGGTTATCATTAAGTTAATTTTAATGAGAGAGAGAGAGAGAGAGAGAGAGAGAGAGAGAGAGAGAGAGAGAGAGAGAGAGAGAGAGAGAGAGAGAGAGAGAGAGAGAGAGAGAGAGAGAGAGAGATGGTTATGTTAGGTAGGTACTTAGTTACATAGATTGAGATAGATAGATCGATAAATGGTCAGATAAACAGAAAGTTAAATAAACTGAGATTGAGAGAGAGAGAGAGAGAGAGAGAGAGAGAGAGAGAGAGAGAGAGAGAGAGAGAGAGAGAGAGAGAGAGAGAGAGAGAGAAATATTAACATGGGACAGAATGAGTT
>NC_087152.1:100000-105000 GCF_035594125.1 Scylla paramamosain | reverse complement strand
AGAGAGAGAGAGAGAGAGAGAGAGAGAGAGAGAGAGAGAGAGAGAGAGAGAGAGAGAGAGAGAGAGAGAGAGAGAGAGAACCTGGTTACCTCAAACACTCGTCACATCAGACTGTATTTAATTAACACCAGTACAAACCTAATCCACCTAGGTAGGCCTAATGCAGCCTCTGTCAGCCTATCAGTATGCTAACATATGCAAAACTCTGCCCACAAACATTTTATCATCACATTTTCATATATTTTCTTTTTATTTTCATTGTTTTCCTCATTTTCCTATGCCAGAGATAGGAAAGGATGTATTTTAAGGAGTATTACTAAATTTATTTGTGTGTATTTCACTGTAAACACGTCCCAGTGACAATATATCATCAGATTCTCTCATTTATTTTCCTTTTCACTGTTTTTCTTATTTTTTTCATGGAATATAGAAAAAAAAATATTAGGAGTATATATATTGTACTAACTATCTCTAACTCCGCCTGTGTGTATTTATTCATTACCTCAGCCATTATTTCCTTCATGAAGTGTGAAATATGTGATAAAGTTCGCGTTATTACCTTTTGTTTTTTTCGTTTTTTATTGATTTATTTTTTTCTTATATTAATCTAAAGGAAGATGTATTGTTGTTTAAATATTGCAATGACGTCAGCCTTTCTTTTTTATTTTTTTTTGGGGGGGTAGAAAATAAAGTACGGTAGGTTTAAATATCCATACTTACTACTACTACTACTCTCTCTCTCTCTCTCTCTCTGACGTCACCACACACACACACACACACACACACACACACACACACACACTGGTCATTATTAAGGGTAGTGGATGCTGTAAAGGCGTCTGTCTGTCTGTCTGTGTGTCTGTGTGTGTGTGTGTGTGTGTGTGTGTGTGTGTGTATGCGCAGGCTTGTCATCTCTTCATAGCTCATTTGTTTTGTTGTTTTTCCATTTGTGTGTGTGTTTGTTTGTTTGTTTCGCTCTTGGGTCGTGGTTAAGTTTCTCTCCCTCAACACACACACACACACACACACACACACACATAAAGGGAGGATAAAGGGGTGTTGTTAAATGAAAGTTTGGGGAGGAAAATTTACCCTACTCTTCCTCCTCCTCCTCCTCCTCTTCCTTCGCATCCTGCTCCCCACCCATCCTCTTCCTCCTCCTTCTCTTCCTTCTTTCCTTCCTTTTTCCTCCCTCCTCCACCTCCTACTCCGTCTCTTCCCTCATCCTCTTCTTCCTCGTTTCCCATCTCCCTATCTCGTCCCCTCCCTCTCCTCCCCATCACTTCCCATCTCCTCCCCTCCCGTCCTCCCCATCACTTCTCCTCTCCTCCCCTCCCCTCCTCCCCTCTGGTGTTCGTACAACGCTAATTATCACCCCAGAGAGCAGCTGCTTCTCTCTCTCTCTCTCTCTCTCTCTCTCTCTCTCTCTCTCTCTCTCTCTCTCTCTCTCTCTCTCTCTCTCTCTGCCTCCCTTAATCTGTCCTTGGGCGAGGGATGAGGGAAGAAAAGGGGAGGAAGAGGAGGAGCAGGAGGAGGAAAAAGGATTGAAGGAGAAGATTAAATAATGATGAGAAGAGGAAAGAGAGAGAGAGAGAGAGAGAGAGAGAGAGAGAGAGAGAGAGAGAGAGAGAGAGAGAGAGAGAGAGAGAGAGAGAGAGAGAGAGAGAGAGAGAGAGAGAGAGAGCGCGCGCTAAGTGAATTATATAGAGAGGGGTGACCACTAATAGGATGGGGTGGGTTGGGCTACTGGCTTTGTGGTGAGCGGCTTGGCGGGGTGACGGGGAGTGGGGCGGCGCGAATTGGATACCCTATGTTGGCCGAGAGGGGATTTAAATTGCTAATGTTTTCTATTTCACTGCAACTTACAAAATTAACAAAGAACACAACAACATAAGAGGCGGTGCAGGGAGCCATCAGGCCTACACGTGGCAGTCCCTCGGTAGTAGTAGTAGTAGTAGTAGCACAGGAGGCGGTGTAGGAAGCTATGAGGCCTACACGTGGCAGTCTCTCTATAATACATGTCTGCCTATTACCACCTGCCATACTTACTAAAAATCACTTTGGAAATTTTAACACGCACGAAAAACAAAGAAAAAAGAATTAAAAGCATATTTTTTCCCCTTTCCCCGAGGCTGTAGAAGTCAAAGGAGTTATTCAAGAGACTGCAGCACAAAAGGAAGCTAAAAAAAAAAGAGAAGGAAGAGGAGTAAATAAACAAAAAGAATTAATTTATTTTTCTCTCCCTAGTTTTAATTTCAAGGATCTGTTCTCACCTGTTGGCTAATTAAGGTAGAATTCGTGGCCCAGGTATGTTAGCAGCTACCCTCGGACACACACACACACACACACACACACACACACAGAGAGAGAGAGAGAGGAGGCCACGTGCAAAGTACAGGTAATTACAGGTAACAACGCAAACCCTTTAACACTCCCTTAAAAAGAGAGAGAGAGAGAGAGAGAGAGAGAGAGAGAGAGAGAGAGAGAGAGAGAGAGAGAGAGAGAGAGAGAGAGAGAGAGAGAGAGAGAGAGAGATAAGTAAAATATAAAGAAGAAAAATAAAGGCGAAGGAGACAGAAACACACACACACACACACACACACACACACACACACACACACACACACACACACACACACACACACACACACACACACACAGGAACAAACATCTTTGGGGGAAATTTGCAAATGGTGTCATGCATTTACCAAACCCTTCCCTTTTTTTCCCATTTTTTTCCTCTACTTTTTCCCGAAACATTTTTTTTACGATGAGATGCAGTTTAGAGAAAGAGGAGGAGGAGGAGGAGGAGGAGGAGGAGGAGGTTAGGACACATTGTAAGACTTAAAACCTCCATCTTTTATCCTCTGTATTAATATTTGATGAAAGAAGTAGTAGTAGTAGTAGTAGTAGTAGTAGTAGTAGTAGTAGTAGTAGTAGCAGTAGCGGTGGTGAAGGTGGTGGCAGGTCTCGCATCAGAATTTAGGAGGCGATGAGCGGGAGGGTAAATGACAGAGCGAGAAGGGAAGAAAGCACGGACAGAGGAACATTAAGGCAATGATTCACGAACACAAGCATACGAGAGAGTGACACGCCAGTCACAGCGGGGCCAGTGGGTGAGTGGCGGGGAGCAGTGCAAGGCAAGACTGTGTGTTTTGACTCGACAGGTCCAGCCATGCACGATTCATATTTGCTACGCCACCTCGATCACCACCACTGTTTACAAAGGCCACAAAGATGATTACCTTGGTTCTCAAGAGTGTTCCTCCTGTTCATAGTGTAGAAATGGTGTTAATTTGTCACTAGAACCTCAAAAACACTCTTAAAAACACCTGTAACTTCACCAACACTATTTACAAAGGCCACTAAGAGTGTTCCTCCTGTTCATAGTGTAGAAATGGTGTTAATTTGTCACTAGAACCTCAAAAACACTCTTAAAAACACCTGTAACTTCACTAACACTATTTTCAAAGGCCACAAAGATGATTAGCTGGGTTCTCAAGAGTGTTCCTCCTGTTCATAGTGTAGAAATGGTGTTAATTTGTCACTAGAACCGCAAAAACACAGTGTAACTTCAACTAGAGTCTTTTGAATGTTGTGAAAGTGTGACGAAGAGGTGTTTGAGAATGCTGGCCAACATCTTACCACACTGACCAACATAGAATAGAGAAACAAGAGTATTAGCCAGTTCTCAGCCCTCAGTCAGTCCCGCCCTTCAATTTGGCACCAGCGTGATGGCATTAAATAGATATAGAATAAAAGCAACAATATTTTCTAAGCTTGTTTTCAGTATATATTTAAAGGAGCGCTCATTATAATGGTTATTCAATTAAACTTTCACGCTATACTCTCTCTCTCTCTCTCTCTCTCTCTCTCTCTCGCTTAAACAATATCCCCATTCCAGAAATTAAGTTACACCGAGGCTGGAATAGGAAAAGGAATGGGTCAGTAAGGAAGAATACAGCTTTATTGCATATAACACACACATTTGAATGCCTCCTCCTCCTCCTCCTCCTCCTCCTCCTCCTCCTTCTCCTCCTTCTTCTCCTCCTCTTCCTCCTAGGCGCCCCACCCCGCCACTACCACCATCACCACCACTACCACCGCCGCCGTCACCACCACTATCACAATCACTATTCTAACTGCAACTACTACTACTACTACTACTACTACTACTACTATCACCACCATCACTACCATTATCCTCACAATATCTGACACACACACACACACACACACACACACACACACACACACACACACACACACACACAGGAAAAAACAGTAAAAAAAAAAGACAAAAAAAAAAGAGGAATAAATGAATGATTATTATTTTCCTCAATGAGAAATTCACTCATTCAACACGAGAAGGAAAAACAAAATCAGGGGAAAAAAAAAACACGGAAATTTCTAGGACGGCATGACCAGCTTTGATTTTTTTTTTTTTAGTTATTGAAGGAAAAAAAGTCAGGAAGGAAAAAGGAAACAAGGACAATAAATAAATAAATAAATAAATAAATAAATAAATAAAGCAAAGAAAAGAGATAAAAGGAGGAGCAAAGAGAGAAAAGAAAGAAAGAAAGAAAGAAAGAGAGAGAGAAGGGATAGAAAAGAAAGAAAACAAAGGATAGCCAAGGAAGAAAAGAGGAAAAAAAGAAAAATAGGAAAACTGACAGTATTGTTGATTCTTCGCTATTTCCTCCACATCACTTGTTATACCTCACCAGATGCTCTCTCTCTCTCTCTCTCTCTCTCTCTCTCTCTCTCTCTCTCTCTCTCTCTCTCTCTCTCTCTCTCTCTCTCTCAGGATAATCATCACTTACAAACAGAAGAAAGAGATTTACCACTAAGAGAGAGAGAGAGAGAGAGAGAGAGAGAGAGAGAGAGAGAGAGAGAGAGAGAGAGAGAGAGAGAGAGAGAGTGGGATTATCTCCATAACAGTGAAGAAAACGAGACAAATTTGCAACAGAGAAAATATTAAAAATTCATGTAAGATTTTA
>NC_087152.1:70000-85000 GCF_035594125.1 Scylla paramamosain | reverse complement strand
GAGAGAGAGAGAAGGAAGAGAATGAAAAATAAATAAAAGAAAAAAACAAGAATAATGATGATAACAATAATAAAATAAGAGAGAGAGAGAGAGAGAGAGAGAGAGAGAGAGAGAGAGAGAGAGAGAGAGAGAGAGAGAGAGAGAGAGAGAGAGAGAGAAACGACGAGAAAAAAAAAACAATCAAGAAAAAAAAATAGCCTAACTGTTTACGTTTGGTTAGGTTAGGTAAGGTCAAGCTGAACTTATGAGACCAGCTTGACGTGACAAGATACATTTAAAATTACGATTAATTGACGAGGGTGAACTGTACCGTTAATAACAGACAGACTGAAGACGTAATAATTCAGTTTAAAAGGTCAAATTAATATCTCTTAATTACAGAAGTTTGCTAATTACTCTCTCTCTCTCTCTCTCTCTCTCTCTCTCTCTCTCTCTCTCTCTCTCTCGGTGTTTACAAGAAATCAGCTGTTTTTGTTACAGGGCAAGGCAAAAAGCTTAAACGCACCATAACATTGAATTTTTTTATTATTATTATTATTTTAAGAGGTTTTGCTTGCAGATTGAATAATAATTAGTGGAGAGAAGGATATATTGATTTAGCAATGTTAAGTGGTCGCGAGCAGTGGTTATATACGTGAATATTACTGTATTAAAGTGATTACAACAAATTTTGCGTTACCCTGTAGAGATGACGATGTCCCTTGGAGTTTCAAATCTTGGCTGAAACTCGTATTTGCGGATTTTCTTTGAATGATATACCGCTTGTAGATGAATCATGAGCACCACTGCCTGATGTGAGACTGGAGAAAGTATCAGGAATATTATTAATTTCAGTTGATCAAGCATATTATAAATCTTGCCACTGGATCATGTCGGCTAGGCTAGGCTAGGCTACCCTAGACGTGCCTTCTCAATTTTTAAAGTAACCTGATAGATTTTCACGTTTCTTTTAATAGTGTACACAGGGGAATAACTGACGCGTCTACACTATTAAATTCAGTGAAAAATATTCACTATTAACTTTATTACAAGTAGAAATATATACAGCCTTTCCCTTCCTTCCATCTAGCTACCCTCACGATCGCCCTGAACATCACCGCACACATTAATACACATTTCTTGATGATTTTGTTTACTATGATAATTCTGAAGGCATGTATGGATACGTCAACTCTTTCTTTACGTCCACCTGGAAGGAGAATGCAAAAGCTCAACAAATAAGTGAGAAATAGCGTAAAATTCAGTAACTTTTTCTCCGCTCAGGCAACCATGGTGGGCGTAAATAAGATTCAACACAATTTCTCTCTCTCTCTCTCTCTCTCTCTCTCTCTCTCTCTCTCTCTCTCTCTCTCTCTCTCTCCTGGATTCCTGTAGTTGCTTTTAAAGGTTGCTGAGACGTGACGCAATATTTCCAGTCTTCCAGATAATGTACCTCTGGAATCTTGAAAGCACCCTTGAAAATGCGTAAAGATTCTCCCTTAAATTTGTTGATGGAGTCTTGAAAGCACCCTGGAAAAAAAGAGAGAGAGAGAGAGAGAGAGAGAGAGAGAGAGAGAGAGAGAGAGAGAGAGAGAGAGAGAGAGAGAGAGAGGCTGTACATAAGCACCCTGGAAAATGAGAGAGAGAGAGAGAGAGAGAGAGAGAGAGAGAGAGAGAGAGAGAGAGAGAGAGAGAGAGAGAGAGAGAGAGAGAGAGAGAGAGAGAGACTGTACATAAACAATTATATCTTTCCACACACACACACACACACACACACACACACGTACGTTTCCCTAAGGGCATTCCATCAGTGTGACGTAATGGGATTAACTTAACTCATCCCCAAAACTCCCACAAACTGAGTAACTTCTTCCTCTTCTTTATCATCTAGTAAGTAGTTCCCCTGTGACACAAGTTAGGGAGGTGAAGAGAGAGAGAGAGGTGAGATGAAGTGAGAATATTCCTATGTATTTTCTGTCATAACATCTCATATCACCTTTTGTCTCCCCTGAACCTCTAAAAATATCAACATTTAGACAAGTTAGGGAGGTGAAGAGAGAGAGAGAGAGGTGAGATGAAGTGACATTATTCCTGTCTCTCTCGCAGCTTAAACTTTCAAAAATATTTATAATGAGAAATGTAGACAAGTTAGAGAGATGTAGAGAGAGAGAGGTGAGGTGAAATGAGATTATTGTTTTCTTTCTTGCCTAACACCTTTCTCTCTCTCCTTCTCTTGGCCTCTGCCTCCTCAAAAACAGCCTATATTAATGAACTGGTGATGGTACAGGCCTATAAAACCTTGTAACAACATTTCATCATAAAATCTGCCAATGCTGGTTGAATTATAATCAGTCATTCCTCATGCTAACCTTATTATTATTATTATTATTATTATTATTATTATTATTATTATTATTATCATGTGATGCAGAATATCATGGTGTTTTTGTTGCAAGAGTCCACGTAAATATAGATTGAGCCATCGTATTCATGTTTTTCATTGTGTGGTGTTGTAAATATACTTTATCTGTAAATAAAAAATGTATCCTATGACATTTGTTTATTTTATTATATGTGTGTTAGGTTAGGTTAGCATAGTCTATATACAAGCTCTTGGCAGTGCATATATATCACAGACACATTGTTAGTAAATCAATTTGAAGTAGAACCAATTGTTGTGTGTGTGTTAGGTTAGCCAATCACACCCTTATCTTTGAAATATTCCTTTGTATATGCTTATGTACCACAGCCAGATACACACTGATTAGGGAGGTGGACAGAATAGTGGTGAAAGACTGAATATACTGCTTGACTCTTGCATTGGGGAGGTGGACAGAATAGTGGTGAAAGACTGAATATACTGCTTGACTCTTGCATTGGGGAGGTGGACAGAATAGTGGTGAAACAGTGAATATACTGGTTGACTCTTGCATTGGGGAGGTGGACAGAATAGGAGATGAAGGAGTGAAGATATTGGTTAACTCGTTTTCTATGATTATATTGGAGTTTTCATTAATTTATGGTTTAATTGTGAGTGATAGGCTAACCCTTTCACTCTTTCAGTCTTCAGTATCATTATAAACAGTCTACTGTGTCTTTCATAACTTCTAATTAATTTTAAGGTTCGCTTATAAACTCAGTCCTCTCGTTTTCTATGCTTTTATTCGAGTTTCCGTCAATTTAAAGGTTTAATTATAAGTGATAGGCTATTTGGCGCGGGGAACCGACTCCCTCTCTCTCTCTCTCTCTCTTAACACCTCACAGTGCTTCAAGTGACATATTTTCATTTCTATTCGCTTATAAAGTCAATGTACCCTCGCATTTCCTGCCATATAATTAAAGTATCCGGTTGTACCCCATGGTGAGGGTCCGCTTGTTTCCACCTCCTTCACCGAGGGAGGGAGGCAGACTGCTCCAGGCGTTTTGGGATTTTTTTTTATTTATTTATTATTTTTTATTGTCTTCCTCAGTGTACCTGGGAAACACCGTGCAGTGCGGATGTGTGTGTGTCTCTTTTCATTTAAACACCAGGGAACGGGACCACAGAGGCACAGGAGGTCAATTAAGGTGAGTTTAGTAGTGACAGGTAGCAGAGGTCTGGCTTCAACCTACGACACTACCTGGAAAACACTGGAAATACCTGGAAAATACTTGATACTTAATAGCAAAAGGGGAGAAGAGAAGAGAAAATAATGCTATTTATCATGGAATAGAGGCGGACACACACACACACACACACACACACACACACACACACACACACACACACACATACGCATACATATATATATACACACACACAAACACACACACATACGCATACACACAGCTGAAATTAATCCAGAAAACAGAGAAATAACCTTCATAACAACCACAAATAATAAGGAAAGAGAGTTATCCAACCTTGTTTTCATCTGAGCCCCTCCCCAGCCCTCCCGCGGCCGCCATGATGGATTGCCAGAGTCTACCCTCGGTTCCAATATTTTTTCTATTTTCTTAACTTATATATTTAGGCTTTTTAACTAAGATTTTATGGTTTGTAAAAATATTTGGTGGTGTTTTGAGTGTTTTGCGTGCGAGTGTTAAGGGAAACATGTCGATTATGAGGTTGTTTCAGCGTAAATAAGTGTTGCTGTTTGCCGTTAAATTTTTCATACCGCCAAACATGATTTTTTATTTCAGCCGCTAGGCAAGATTTTATGGGCTCAAAAAATCGTTTATTGTCTTTTAAATATGTTATGATGCTTTTGAGTGAAATACGTGGACTTTTAGAGGGGTTTTAGACCCGTTGAACACTCAAAAAGTCGACATTTATAAATTATTTATTTATTTATTTCAGCTTCCGGTTAACTTCTGATTGTTTGTAAAAATAGTTTCGATTTTTTAAAGTGTATTGTGTTCATGAGAAATGAGATTTGTGGACTTTGGAGTGTTTTTTTTTATCGTGTTTGTTCGAACACTTTTTCATATAGTTATTTAAATATAGCTTTATTATCACTGAAGCTTGGAATATTTTTATATCTCCAGAATTAATTTAAAATTATGCCCTTTCATAATATGTAAAGCATTCCGGCCTAGCTCCATTTTTGCGAGGGGTCATTTTCAAAATCATTTGCGTAACGTAAATATGGCGGACGTGACGTCATCAGCCGCCTTCATCCGGGGACCGAGACCCTGGACCTTCCCACCTCCCAGTGCCCTTCCATCAGTATTTAGTGTTATTTCCTATATTTTCCAGCTGTTTTCATGCATAGAGAAGAATAGAAAGAGGAGGAAAGAAGGAGAAATGAAGAAGGAGGAGGAAGAAGAGGGAAGGGAAGGAGGAAGATGAGAAGGAAAAGAAGAAATATTAAGAAAAGATTTTCACTGAATTTCCAGCGTTTTAAAGGTAAGCAAATGTAGTAGTAGTAGCAGTAGTAGTAGTAGTGGTGGTGGTGGTGGTGGTGGTGGTGGTGATGTGGCAGCCTTGTAATATAAGATGAAGTGTTTTGAGTTAAATACGCAATTTTTTTTTCTAGGCATTTTGGAATAGAAGTGAGAGTTTTTGGTGTTTTGAAAGGGAATAGTCGTGCTTTCAGTGTTTTTTTTTAGTGAATTCACCGTTTCTGTGGTGTTTTAAAAAGGCAGGTGATGTTTTTTATTATTATTTTTTATTTTTTTGTGTTTTTTTTTAGATTTTGGTGTTTTTCAAGTTTGTTTGGGTAGAAATTGTTGTTTTTTCGCTGTCCTTGGGTAGCTGTGTGTCTCTTTTGGGGTGTTTTGAAAGGAAATTCAGTGTTATTTAAATGTTTTGGCTAGAAATGTGTTTTTTTTGGGTGTTTGGAAAGGAAATTAAGTGTTTTTAAGTGTTTTGGCTAGAAATGTGTGTTTTTTGGATGTTTTGAAAGGAAATTAAGTGTTTTTTAAGTGTTTTTTGGGTTTCTAGGTGTTTTTGGGAGTAAAATTGTGTTTCTAGGTGTTTCTGGTGTGTGTGTGTGTGTGTGTGTGTGTGTGTGTGTGTGTGTGTGTGTGTGTGTGTTGCCTTGTCTTTCGTTGTACAGATGCTTATGCAGTGTGTGTGTGTGTGTGTGTGTGTGTGTGTGTGTGTGTTGCCTTGTCTTTCGTTGTACATATGCTTATACAGTGTGTGTGTGTGTGTGTGTGTGTGTGTGTGTGTGTGTGTGTGTGTGTGTGTGTGTTTGTTGCCTTGTCTTTCGTTGTACAGATGCTTATGCAGTGTGTGTGTGTGTGTGTGTGTGTGTGTGTGTGTGTGTGTGTGTGTGTGTTGCCTTGTCTTTCGTTGTACATATGCTTATACAGTGTGTGTGTGTGTGTGTGTGTGTGTGTGTGTGTGTGTGTGTGTTGCCTTGTCTTTCGTTGTACAGATGCTTATGCAGTGTGTGTGTGTGTGTGTGTGTGTGTGTGTGTGTGTGTGTGTGTGTGTGTGTGTTGCCTTGAATTTCGTTGTACAGATGGTGATGCAGTGTGTGTGTGTGTGTGTGTGTGTGTGTGTGTGTGTGTGTGTGTGTGTGTGTTTGTTGCCTTGAATTTCGTTGTACAGATGCTTATGCAGTGTGTGTGTGTGTGTGTGTGTGTGTGTGTGTGTGTGTGTGTGTGTTGCCTTGTCTTTCGTTGTACAGATGCTTATGCAGTGTGTGTGTGTGTGTGTGTGTGTGTGTGTGTGTGTGTGTGTGTGTGTGTGTGTGTTGCCTTGTCTTTCGTTGTACATATGCTTATGCAGTGTGTGTGTGTGTGTGTGTGTGTGTGTGTTGAAAATGTACGTAAGATGATATATAAATCTTTCATTTACAACCACAAAATGGTGAGTAATGTGGAGAAGGAAGAAGAAAGGAAGATTATGAGGAAGAAGAGGAGGAAGAAGAGGAGGAATAGGATTTAAATGAAGGAAAATAACAGGGACAAAGTTTTAAATCATATTATTCGTTATTTCTTTCTTTATTCAGTATTTCCTTATTCCTTTCTTTATTTTCGTTTACTTCCTCCTCTTATCCCTTTTCTGCCAGAGGAGGAAGGGGAAGAAAGGAGGATGAGGGTGAGGAAGACGAGGAAGAGGAAGAGGATTAAATTTCTTTCATCTTTCTTAGACAGTCCTCAGGATGTCAACATTGTATAATGGTACAGTGTTGAGACAGGGACGGTCGCGTTATAATTCACTAATTGAGGTTACTTTTGATAAATAAACAACTAGTACGGAGTCTTTTAAGTATTTTACATTATCTTATACCGGAAAATATTAAGGAAAAGTGGCGTAAATAAGAAAAAAAAGGCAAAGATTAGAGATGTGGGATTTTATAACTTGTGGTATCTTAAAATACTAATATAAGATAAACCCTATGCAAAACGAATAATATAACCTTTATTAATCATCATAACCTAGAAAACCGATAAATATATATATAAAAACCAGTGTAATTAGTAAAAAACAAAAAAACTGTCCCTGGGAAGTGAGACGGCCCACAGAGTCGCGCCAAAAACGTGGATCTACAGGCCAGGCATCTTATGTTTAACCAGGTGTACAAGGTGCTGGCTTTCAAGGGCTCCTCCACACCTACAGACACACGCACACACCACCAGATACAGGAAGGTGAGTGCCTGAGATGGTGTTGAGTTAGATATAATACTTATTTACTTGAGAAATGGTGTTGCTTTGTTGATGGCGCCACACAACGCCAGTAAGATATTTCAGACCACTTAAATTGCTTCCCTGTGCAGCCAGTGACGCCTCTCCCTAGTTAAATGTGTGTGTGTGCGTGTGTGTGTATGTGTGAGTGCGTGTGTGTGTGTGTGTGTGTGCATAGTTACCAGATAAATGTAGTTTTAAGAGAATATTTTGTTTACACTTTAAAGAATCACTAAATTTTGTGACGCAGCCTTGGATGTGCCCCTGTGCTCCCCCCACGCCCCCCTCGCCGCCCTTGGCAGTGTGGGAACCTCAGTACAGGCCAAAGTGCCAAGTAAACACCTAACCTAACCTAACCTAACGTAAGAGAGAGAGAGAGAGAGATAGAGAGGTCACTGTTATCATTATTTTCATTATTACACACAATTTAAGGGTTGACCTGGCCCCTCCCTTCACCAGGCCACCCCCCTTACACTCTCTGTTCAGGTGACCTAATGTGACCTAGCCTTGACACCTGCACCTCCACGTGTCAGCTGGGCACTTGTACACTCCACAGTTCTAGGTGAAGACACTGTTGGGTCACTGTTGGGTCACTGTGGGTCACTGTGGGTCACTGTTGGTCACGGTGGGTCAATGTGGGTCACTGTGGGTCACTGTTGGGTCATAGGTCACTTGTCCTTCATGCATAAAAGGTGTCTTGTTTATGTTTGTGTCAGGTCGCAGTGTGGTGGCCCTGTGTGACCCTTGTACTAGAGGTCATGGTGACTGGTTGGGGTCATCAGTTTTTATGTGGTTGTTGTTGTTGTTGTTGTTTTCTTATTTTTTGATCATATTTATTTACTTATTTATTTATTTATTTATTTATGTACTGTGCTTGGAATGTAATGAACCTACTACTACTACTACTACTACTACTACTACTACTACTACTACTACTACTACTACTACCACCACCACACCACCATAACCACACAACAGTCCAATAGCACTTTCTCCTCCTCACCACCTGTTCTCTCACCTGCAGAATTAATTGATGAGCTACAGAACTACACCATCGTTCAGGTGGCAGCCGGAGACCAGCACTCTCTTGCTCTCACCTCCTGGGGCCTGGTGAGAGAGAGAGAGAGAGAGAGAGAGAGAGAGAGAGAGAGAGAGAGAGAGAGAGCCTGTGATGTGTGTGTGTGTGTGTGTGTGTGTGAAAGAGAGAGTAGAAATAATTTTGTTATTTTAGTAGCTGTAAGAGAGAGAGAGAGAGAGAGAGAGAGCAATACATTTTTCATTTTTCTCTTGTTATCAATATATATACAGTAAAATCCCTCTTATCTGGCATCAACGGGACCGCCGACATGTCAGATACTTGAATATTGCCGGATACTTGAATAGAAGTGAAATTATGTCCACAATGACCAGCATCTTACACACTCACGCATCTTACCATAACAGAGATCAGCTGATCTTAATCAGCAGCTGATCTGATCAGCTGCTTAAGTGTAAGCACAACACACTCTCTTTGTACAACTTGAGGCATGATGAAGGCGTCAGGTCATAAACAGTGCACACGCGGGACTGAGTCACTCGGTAAACACAGTGCAGCGGGCCGCGGGTGGCGCCAAGCAGTGCGCTCTGGTGGCCAGGGGACACACTATGCCTTGCGCGGGAATTTTAATAGATTTTGTGAGTACACATTGATTTTTTATTGATTTTAAGGCTCAGGGAAAAATGTGCCGGATACTTGAAGCTGCCGGATACTGGAATGCCGGATGAGAGGGATTTTACTGTATATTCAAATTATTTCTCCTAGACAGGTTAGGTTCTCTCCCTCTCCCTCTCTCTCCAATCTCCCCTCTCACTCTCTCTCTCTCTCTTTAAAGGTATATTATATCTTAAGTTAAGTTGGGTTTTGTTAGATTAGGTCTTAGTTCTCTCTCTCTCTCTCTCTCTCTCTCTCTCTCTCTCTCTCTCTCTCTCTCTCTCTCTCTCTCTCTCTCTCTCTCTCTCTCTCTCTCTCTCTCTCTCTCTCTCTCTCTCTCTCTCTCTCTCTCTCTCTCTCTCCCTCCCTCCCACCTCTCCCTCTCTCCTCAGATCTACGCACGGGGTGACAGTGGGTACGGTCAGCTTGGCGTCAACTCCTGCAACAGTCACACCGCCACACGCAAGCTTGTCAAGAGTCTGGCCAGGAAGGTGACAGTGCAGCTGGCCTGTGGCGCCAACCACACCCTTGCCTTGACTGCTGGTGGGTGTCTGTATGTATGTATGTCTGTGTCTATGTGTCTGTATATATGTGTGTGTGTGTGTGTGTGTGTGTGTTATCATCATTATTTATTTATTTTTTGCTTTTGTGTGTTTCAGATGGTGACAAAATACCTTCGGCCAGTTGGCACTTAGACACCGACAGGGGCCCCAGAAGGATCCTGCCCTGGTGACCTCCTTGGCTGGCACCCTCTTAGTCCTGCTGGCCGCTGCGGGTCACCACTCTGCTGCCGTGACCCAGGCCGGCTACCTGCTGTTGTGGGGGTCAAACAAGCAGGGTCAACTGGGCTATACTCCCAAGGGTGATCCTCTTGTTAGGTGTGTGTGTGTGTGTGTGTGTGTGTGTTTGGGTAGTGGGAGGAAGAGGAAGAGGAAGAAAAGTAGTAATAGTAGTAGTAGTAGTAGTAGTAGTAGTAGTAGTGTACATAAAGTATATTCTTTTATTTATAATCAAGAAAAACAAACTGAATAATGATAATAATAATAATAATGATGATGAATAATTCTAAACAAACATGAATTAAATTATATAAGCCTAAAACTAACCAATGTGTGTGTGTGTGTGTGTGTGTGTTTTTGTCAAGTATTTCTGTTCCTTCCTTCATTTGTTCTATTTTGTCCTTGTTCTTGTTGTCATTTTTCTTCTTCACTGTTTAGATGTTGAGCAGGTGATGTGTTGCAGCTCCCTGGCTCGTCGAAAACCTGAACATTTCAATTTCCAAGCCACTGTGTGACCTGCAGCACCTCACTGCTTCACCCTTAGGAAGAACACACAGCCTTCCGTGCCCCCATCACCTTAAAATATAGCCCATTACAGTAGGAGGAGTTGTGTCACAGCTTAACTAGTGCACTAAGGCAGTTAGGCTGGAGTTTCTGGGATTTTCAGGGTCTGTGCAAATGTCACCCTCTTTTTCATCAGCTTTATAATAAATTCTGTGTGTGCCATCCTGTGCAAATCTATTTTTCACCAGCTTTATGAGAAGGGATTTGGTTGCCAGTCCGTGCTCCTGTAGCCACCCTTGGATGGTTCATTCTGAGACCTTACACGCCTAACACAACTTCCTTTCACTCTTGAGGTCACCAGTTGTTAGTTGGGTGGTTCCCTCGGCCTCCCAGACTGGTTTTGTCCGAGGTGTGGTGTTGAGTGGGTGCCAGACAGTGAATGGTGTTTTCGTCACCCCTGTTTGGCTTGAAGTGTGTTTTGCTGGCATTTTCAGCCTCTTGTGCCAAAATTGTAGTCTTTTTTTCATTGGTGAGGTTGTCTGGAGTAGTGTAGATACTGAGCAGATAGATGGGAAGGCTAGGAAAGGAGAGAGGATGACTAGGGTGTTGTGGAATGGTTGGGATGTAGTGGAGATGTTGGGCTGAAGTGTATTTGGTAGCTAACCTTATCTAACCTAACCTAACCTAACCTAACGTCACTATTCCTCAGCTGTGGACCTCTGGGTATGGACGCTGTGGGCAGCTTGGTCACGGCACGACAGATAACTGCCCCATTCCTTGCACTGTGCTTGACCTGTGTGGCTCAAAGGTCGGCCAGGTCGCCTGCGGGAGAGGTCATACCCTGGTCTACATCCCCTCGCAGGTAAGAGCGAGAGAGAGAGAGAGAGAGAGAGAGGGAAAGGGAGACCTAATTTAACCTGACCTGACTTGACCTCTCTCCCACAGGGCCACGTGTATGCATTTGACCAGGGGCTCTCAGGGCAGCCGGGCACCAAGACTCCACACAGCAGGGAATTACCTCAAGTGGTAGTGTGCCCATGGGTGTCCCCAGGGGGTGCCAGCGGAGGACAGCCCCAGTGTGTGTTTGAGGCAGGTGAGGTAGTGGTGGTGGTAGTGGAGGAGATGGAGGTGGAGGAAGATGATTTGAATAGGAGAAGGAGGAGGAACAGTGGGATTTGTAGGAGGAAGAGGAGGAGTAGGAAGAGTGTTTGGAGGAGGAGGAGGAGGAGGAAGAATGTTTGATTATGAGGAGGAGGAGGAAGAAAAAAGATAATCTATTTATATAACTTAGCAAAAGAAGAAGATAATTCACAACAATTCTCTCTCTCTCTCTCTCTCTCTCTCTCTCTCTCTCTCTCTCTCTCTCTCTCTCTCTCTCTCTCTCTCTCTCTCTCTCTCTCTCTCTCTCTCTCTCTCTCTCTCTCCCAGATCTTCGCTGGGGGTGACGTCAGCATGGCCACTGTCAGCAGGGAGAGTGGGGGTGCTGAGGACTTTTGCAGCCCTCCCCTACCCCGACCAAATGCCCTCTCTCTCACAATTCAAGAACATATGATTAAGAAACTTCTGTCAATTGAGGAAGAAGACATGATTGATGACGATTTGTTTACGTAAGTGTGTGTGTGTGTGTGTGTGTGTGTGTGTGTGTGTGTGTGTGTGTGTGTGTGTGTGTGTTATGGTATATTTTGTGTGTGTTTGGGAGTATGTTGTGTGTTTTGGTATGATTTGGGTGTGTGTGTGTGTGTGTGTGTGTGTGTGTTTCTGTGTGTATTTGTGTGTTTGATTGTGTTATATAATTTATTTTTGATGTTTTCAGCGACAGAATGTTGTATTTTTTGTGTTTGTTTACATTTGTGTCATATCAATCTATTTACAAACAAACAAACAAACGAACGAACAATATTACCATCCCCACGTTTGTTTACACTCATTCACTCACCCACTTCCAAACACAGGTACACAGAGACAGTGTTTGCCTCAGTGTGCGCTTGGAACAGCTCCCTCACGCTTGCTGGCTTGCACAAACACAAACACACACACGGGCTGGACTACCGTTTGGCTGAGGACTGTGTGGCTCAGATTGGCCGGATTGCAAGGGAGACCATCCAGGAAGTGGCGAGTGCGTGCGTTTGTGTGCGTTTCACTGCATTTTACTGAAGGTTTCCCAGGACAAAACAGGACAAACCGACCTGCTGGCATTTCACACGCAGAATCTCACAAGCGTCCACTGATCCATTACCGAGCTAATCCAAACGTATCCAAACGTCCACAGGTTCGTACTGGCATTCAAAACGTGGCCAAGAGTCTTCCTTCGCATCCCCCCAGCCAGGACGCCTTACGCTGTTATGTCCTTCCCCTGTACAAGGACTTCACTGACCCTAAACAAACGGCCAAACTCCAAACGCCGTATGCTGAGGGAGTGTTGAAGCTTGGCAAGGAGATGGCGGAGGTGTTCAGTGAGTTGGATTGTTTGTGTGTATGTGTGTGTGTGTGTGTGTGTTTGGGAGTGTTTGAGTGTGTTTTGGGAGTGTTTGGGGGTGTTTTGGTTGTGTTTTGGGTGTGTTTGGGGTGTTTGAGTGTGTTTAGGGGTGTTTTAAATGTGTTTTGGGGTGTTTTAAATGTGTTTTGGTGTTTTTTCTTTGTTTTTCTATTGATTTGTGTGTTTTAAGTATATTTTTGGAGGAGAAAAATTAATTCTCTCTCTCTCTCTCTCTCTCTCTCTCTCTCTCTCTCTCTCTCTCTCTCTCTCTCTCTCTCTCTCTCTCTCTCTCTCTCTCTCTCTCTCTCTCTCTCTCTCTCTCTCTCTCTCTCTCTCTCTCTCCTGGCTTGCCTCTCTTCCCAGGGACTTTACAGTAAGGCTGGTTACTGTGTACACGAATGTGGTGGTACAAATACTGAATTCACCTCACCAGTCTAGCTCTGAGGTAAGAGAGAGAGAGAGAGAGAGAGAGAGAGAGAGAGAGAGAGAGAGAGAGTTGGTTTGTAAGAGTGTGCATTGAGTGTGTGTGTGTGTTTTGAGTGTAAGAGAGAGAGAGAGAGAAGTATAATTGTCTGTGTACTACTACTACTACTACTGCTGCTACTACTACCACTGCTACTACTACTACTACTACTACTACTACTACTACTATTACTACTACTACTACCATTCTCTTCCTCATTCTCTTTCTCTTCTTCCTCCTCCTCCTCCTCCTCCTCCTCCTCCTCCTCCTCCTCCTCCTCCTCCTCCTCCTCCTCCTCCTCCTCCTCCTCTTCTTCTTATACTACTACTACAACAACAACTATTACAACAATTCTTATCTGCAACAACACCACCACATCACTTACAAGCACTCAGACCACCACCACTACCACAACCAGATCTTAACCAAACCTAACCTAACCTACCCACACCACACAGAGACCAGCGTGCCCTTGTGTCTTCCCTGCGGCTGTTGTCCCTGGTCCACGGTCTGAACTTCCAAGCCGGCTGCCGAGTGGGGCGGTTGAACTACGACGACTTTTACATCCCAGAAATTGCAGAGAAAATTGATATTAGGAATGATTACTTGAACTGGATGAACAGCAGGCTTCACCCGATGTCCAGGAGGGAGGTGGGTGTGTGTGTGTGGGGGTGTGGGGGTGTTTGAAGGTGGCTGAGTGATTTTGGGGTGTTTGGGTGTGTTTTGGGGTGTTTAGATGTGTTTTGGTGTGTTTTTGGGGTGTCTGAGTGTGTTTTGGGGTGTTTGGGAGGTGGGTGACCATGTTTGGGGGTGTTTGTGTGTGTATTGGGGGTGTTTGTGAATGGGTGACTGTGTTTGGGGAGCTTTCAATGTTGAACGCTTAAAAACATCCTTTAAAATTGATAATTCCTTTAATTTTAACTGACAAACCCTTAGAAACACCCTTTAAAAATTGAAAACCCTTTATTTATTCTCTTAAGCCCTTAAAAATACCCTTTAAAAGACAGCAAACCTTTAAATAGCCTCATAAACCCTTAAAATCACCCTTCTACCTTTTATTTACCCCCTTAAACCCTTAAATACACCCTTTAACTCTTCATTTACCCCTTCAACCTTTAAAAACAACTTTAACTAATCCAATCCTTTACATTACAGAGTCCAATCCTGTTCTGTGAGTATCCATTCTTGTTCGACCCTCAGGCCAAGACGCTGCTGCTCAGGTGTGACGCCACTCGGCAGGTGAGAACCAGGTGCAGGACTAATTAGGTTTGGTTTACATATGTTTATTTGTTTATTTGTATATATATATATATATTTTTTTTTTTTTTTTTTTGTGTGTGTGTGTTTTTCAAGGATTCGTCAGCATTGTAGAACAGCAGAGGAGGTTGTCTTCATTCACCCAGTCCTCTCCTCCCCACCTCCTCTACTGTCTGTTTTCACCCAGTCCTACCCTCCCCACCTCCTCTGCTGTCTTGATTCACCCAGTCCTACCCTCCCCACCTCCTCTGCTGTCTTGATTCACCCAGTCCTCTCCTCCCCACCTCCTCTACTGTCTGTTTTCACCCAGTCCTACCCTCCCCACCTCCTCTGCTGTCTTTATTCACCCAGTCCTCTCCTCCCCACCTCCTCTACTGTCTGTTTTCACCCAGTCCTCCCCTTCCCACCTCCTCTACTGTCTGTTTTCACCCAGTCCTCCCCTTCCCACCTCCTCTACTGTCTGTTTTCACCCAGTCCTCCCACACGACACCGCAGGAATGTAAATAAACACACCGTTCACACTAATATCCTTCCGTTTATTGATTTCTGTCGGTGTTTCCAGGGCGAATGTTTCCCAGACCACCCGGTCATACGCACGTTCTGGGAAGTATTTCAAACTCTCCCTGGAGCAGAAGAAGTGGTTTTTGAAGTTCCTGACGGGCACTGACAGGGTTCCTATTCTGGGCATGAATGAAGGTAGGTGAGAGACAGAGAGAGAGAGAGAGGGGCTGA
>NC_087152.1:25000-57500 GCF_035594125.1 Scylla paramamosain | reverse complement strand
CAGTCTATGTACCACGCTAATAATGGACAGCAACTATGAGCAGTACGTCTCACAACTGTTGGTCAGTGACTGAGGGTGCGGAAATTTTAGTGGTGGTGGTGGGTGTTGAGAATTGGTTTGTGTCCTTTCTTCTTTCCTTCGTCTTTTTGTCCTTCCTTCCGTCCTTCCTTCTCCTTCGTTTTATTTTTGTTCTTTCTTTATCTTGTTGTACTTTCTTCTCCTTTATCTTTTTTTTTTTTTTTTTATCTTGTTTTCTTCGTTTTTCTTTCTGTTGTTTTCTCTTTTCTTTCTTTCTTCGTTTTCTTTCTTCTTCTGTGTACGGTTATTCACACAGATTCTCACTACCTTCTTCTTTTTCTTTCTGTTTCTTATTGTTATTTTTTGTCTTTTGTTTGTTTGTTGTATTATTTCACTATTGTTATATTTTAATGTTCTTATTATTTTATTAATGCCACAGTTATCCACACACACTCAATAATTAATTTTCCTTTCTCCTCCTACTTCTTATGAGTCTTTAGTTTTGTAATGTTCCAATGGTTTGCCTCATTTACTGTTCTTGTTCACGTCTTATGTCACTGTTACCCACACACACTCAAACTCCTTCTACTTCATCGTCTTCTTATGAGTCTTTAGTTTTGTTATGTTCCACTGGTTTGCCTTATGCACAGTTCTTGTTCACATCTTATGTCACAGTTACCCACACACACAAACTCTTTAATTATTTTTCTTGCTCCTCCTCCTCCTTCGTCTTCTTCACTTGGTATGCCCCAGTTATTCATTCACACACAGACTCACTACCTCTTCCTCATTTGTTTGTCCTCCGTGTTGTGCTGGTTTACGTGTCTTTTTATTCTTCACTGTTCTTATTCTCCCACTTGCTATCCCTCAGTTATTCACACACAGACACTATCTCTTCCTCCTCCTTTTTCTGCAGTAGCTAGCGAGAACTTTTTTTAACTGAAGACAAGACACAAACACACAATCTTGGTATGGGTGTAGAAGAAAGAATAAAGACACGTGTGGTATACAAAGGAGTGAGTGTGATGTGTTCGCAGCGGAATTCGAAGGAAGCTACCGTATACTGTCGTGGAGACGTGAAGTAGACAGTACTAGACACGTATAATACCTCGCGCCTGGCGGACTGCGGCAGCCAAGTTGCCAACCATTCATTACTCATTTTTTTAATCAGTAATGCTAATGTATGTGGATCAAAAGACTAAAGAGTTTATAGGCATTATAAATATTCGTTAATTTCGATGACTTTGCCCAGAGGTATATACAAAGATCGGAAACTTATTCTTTAATTAGATGACAAAAATATCTAAGTGATATCTTTGAGAGAAAATACGTGTACCTACTTTATGACGAAAGCATATATATTAACCCAACCACATTCCAAAGTAGCCCAAAAAGTCGCAAGTCGCAGACGTCAAAATTTAGTAGCGCAGCACATCAGAAAGTAGCCCAATTTGCGATTAGTAGCCCAATCTGGCAACACTGGACTCGCGGCGCGACTCACGGGCGCCGCTGGTCCCACAGTTGCCAGTTCGCCATATACATATACATAGACATCCTACACCAGCTGATATTTAGTGGGATGGAGCAGAACAGTCACCACCAGCCAGCATGACATGTAAGGCAGAGGTGTAGAGTGGAGAGGACCACGGCGGCCCGCGGCGCACTGGGCAGCTGCTGGGAAGCTGCCTCGGCCTGCCCCGCCGGCCGCTCCGCGCTCAGTTTAGAGAGAGCAACTGAATAATCATCCTGGGAAGGCAGTGAGTGGGTGTAATCCATAGGTTTATCAGTTACTAAGAATGAAATAACTGGAAATACTTCAAGAGACGGTTATTGGTCGGGTGTGGCTGCCGTGAACGTGTTAATGTCGCTCCACGCTGTCATCACGTGCACAGGACCCTGCAATGGTGTTGTTCAGGTGGGAAGACGTGGCCACCATTGCATTACCCATGTGCAATCACTAATCCACAGCGTATCTTGCATATTTACCCTGCAAAGTCACGAAATGCTCTGAATGTGACAATTTCCAGCATTCTGAACGAGATTTGCGTAATATTTCACTTCATTTCACGATCATTTCGCTGCTCAAACACAATGAATATTTAGAAATTATCAATGCCCAAATATTTATCCAGATTTTGTCAAAGTTCCTCGACACACGGAAGAGATATTGGCAAAATTTATTTCCGCAAAGCGAAGTCCCCCCTAAAAACTGGAAGGGGTGGGTTGGGTCCCTTTGGGTTTGGTGGGGAGGGGGGTAAATGAGGAGATGGGGAGGAGTCAGAGGACGGGGAGGTGATAGGGAGGTGATTTGGGGGGGTAAAACCGTTAAATGCATTACATCACGAGAAATATATCTTTTTGTATAGATTCCTTAGCAATAAAAGTATTTCTATCTTTGTGTTGCCAAAGTATTGTGCAACGATTAAATGTGTATCTAATTATATCTACCAGTCTGTGGAAAACCTTGTTTCTGGTTATAAATTGTAAATGTTGTAGTATTAGCGACGATATCAAGGCATGCACTGTGTTGCGTTAGGTTTGGACCGTTTGCATCTTGTTTAGTTTACCAATATACAAAACAAATGGAGTCAATGTTTGCAAAAGTTTTGCAATACAGAAACAGAATAAATCAACAGAAAAACACAGGTTTGCCTAAGATATCTATTCAAAGCTACATTGTCTATCAGTGGCCTCTGAACCTAAATTTTGAACGAAAAACAAGGATTTTGCTGATTTTCGTAATATTTTAACACAGTTTGGTGTGTTTATATAAAAGACAAATAATATCTCACCGCGGTACATCAAGTCTACTGCCTCAAACGAATACATCTTGTTTATTGAATTATTGTGCATGTAACTAGATCAAAATCTCAAGAAAATAAACACCATATACTAATTTATTTGTACCAAAACATTTACATTGAACGATGAAATAAGAAAACCCACTGGTACGAAAACATTCACTTAGACCTGAGAGAAAACCATGTGACGTCAAGAACAATAGATGACAGAATGCACAGTATAAGAGGATCCAAGTATTTATAGAGCACTCTTATAAGATATCTGAAACTTTTTACTATAAATTGAAACTCCTTATTTTGGCTGTTTACTAAAGATATCTCTATTTCATCATTATTTCCTGGATAATAGCATATTTTGTCTTTGGAAATTCAAATGTTGAATAGGAGAAAAGAATGGTCTAGCAGTAATATAAGAGGATCAAAGAGAGGACCCCGCGAGATGCCACGAAGGTCACAAGTTTATGAGCATACCACAGAGGGTTTTCACAGAGGGTGCGAGGAAATAGATGAAAAATTAAAGTAATATATATTTTTGCACGCGTATGCTATCTATTGTGACGAGAGAGAAAAAAAAATATCAGGGAAATATATAATAAACAAATAAACGAATAAATAAATAAATATACAAATAAGCTTAATTGAATAAATATTATAAATTCAATTACGAAAAACAATCCATTATGATAATCGAGATATGACAAAATGTATATTTCCAGAAACAAGATTATGAAAAACTATGGAATTTCACAGCAATACTTAGAGATAACGATATCTAAAGATTATACATGGAGGGATACTGAAGATACAAACTTAATATAACCTACACACCAAGAAATTATGGCTACCAATTAGATATATTAGGTAAAATAGAGGTACTGAGAGACAAGTCCAGGGTGACAAAAAGAGATGGAGGAATTTAAACTATGGAGGAATATTGAGATAGTGGGAATGTAACGGTGTCACATAATTAATAATAATATGTATTGTATTTATCATGTCTTGCCTGATTAGCAATATAAGTGTATGTATACATATATGCATAAGTGTAAATAGTGGGTGTTGGCGCATAAGGGTGGGGCGGATATGATCACGCCACCCTACGTCACACACACACCATGGAACTTTCCATACTCCTTTTATTGCCATCGATAAGTAATCGGTAGCACCTACATTACAGTATCTAAGTATTCTGCATAGTTAATCTCTCTCTAATGTATTTTGGCATGTATTACTCTTAGCTATAAGTAGCTTTTCCTTTGCCTTATTTATGTAATTAGAGAGTAATAATTATGAATATATTCATGTACTGTGAGTGCGGTCAACCCGCCCCTATTTCTAATGTCAGCACTTTTTGAAGGCGCTAAGCGTCCCTTGTGCCGGCTCCGGCAGTCTCTTGCCAGGGTGTAACGCTGTATCACGCAGAGGACATCCGTTGTCCCGTACGCGCCACACCCTTCTCCAGAACTCTGTACATATATCTAAATATACCTATTTTTATACGTTCACCTTTGACATTCACCTGAAAACCACAGAAACTCACCAAGAGTGACTTTACCTATTATATAAAGGTAAGATACTAATGAACAGTGTCCAGTGGTAATTGATAATTCAAAACCACACCGGAACAGGAAATATAATTATGACGAGACAGACAGAGAGAGAGAGAGAGAGAGAGACCCATTCATTCTTCACCTGTCAACATCTGGGGAGGGGACCATAAATGTCCCCAGGTCTGTCTGCCTTTCTGTCGACGACCCTAAGTGTCTTGACACCCCCTCAACTTTTTCTTCATTAACTTGTGCAACATTCGCGGTCTAAGATCTAATTTTAAATCTGTACAACACCACCTCTCCTCTTCTAAACCTCATCTTCTTTTCCTCACATAAACTCGGGTGTCTGAGGCAACTGACAGTAGCTACTGTTTTTGTTTTGTAATGCAGTTTAGTACAGAGCAGAAATTCGTGTTACCAAATGGTCCAGCGTCTTATTTTAACTTTTATAAATTTCTAGAGATCTATTTAGGTTTTCAGAGGTATTTTCGTGACTAGGAAAAAAATAATCCAGCTCTACGTGTTTCTTATGTAATTCAACTTATTACACAACAGGAATCCGTGTTATCATATCTTCCCGCGTCTTATCTGAACTTTTATCATGTTCTGGTCTGTTATTTAAGTTTTCAAAGGCATTTTCATGACTAGCACAAAAATCCATCTATTCTTGTTTGTTCTGTAATTTTTATATAACAGAAGAGAAACTCGTATCCTCAAACGATCTGGCGTCTTATCTTTCTTAATTTTTATCAGGTTCTAGTAGAAATTATGTACGTTTTTATGTTTCTGGGTAAAAAAGAAAACATCTATCTTCCCTGTTTATTCTGTAATTCATTTAACTACAGCAGAACAAGAACAACATGCTAAAACATTCCGGTTGCGTTGCGAGAAGTTTTGTGGAGCAGTTGTGAAATATCGTCTGTTGCTGAATTACTGACGTGTCCTTAAGCTTCACCTATATTGTAATAGCACGTGTTTCTTGATTTCTGACCTGGTGTTCTAGAGTGTATGGTGTCTTATATAGGGAACAGTGAGAAAGGACCTTCACTCCTCTCCCTGTGTCGGTCAAGAAAACCGAACCGTCCCCTTTACAAGATAAAACCCCTCTGTAACCTGGCTTTGGTCTGTATGACATCAAATCGCTCCACTCCCTCCCTTATCCACTCTTTAAATTCCCTTATACTCTTTACCCAATCTTAATAACCCTAGGAACACCTCAGCAATATAATATCTTAAGAGTCTTCTGTGGAATCAACTCAGACAGGTTTGAATTACTTGAATCGCGCTGACACACCTTCTCCTCACACTCCGTCTCTTAAACGTCCTTTAAATTCCCCTATACTCTTTACCCAAGCTTATTAACCCCACAGATACTTTCTTACTACAATATCTTAAGTCTAATACGTAATCATATCAGAGGCTGGAATTGTTTGAATTTCGCGCGAAAACATCCGCTCTTCACACCATCTAAATTGTGTTATACTCCTTATCCAAGCTTATTAACCCCTAAAGAACCGGGGACGTCGATCGACGTTTTGGGCTCAAAGGACCGGGGACGTCGATCGACGTCTCTGTAAATAACGCCAAATTATGCGTTTTTCCGCCCGATTTTCTAGCCAAGTGTATGGCAACACTGATTAAGACTAGGATGGGAAGGGTTGTCAGTTCCCCGCTAGCCTTCGTCATGGCTGGTCATCATGGAAGTGATTCCGCCTCGTCCGATTTGGTGCACTCGCCCCCGCGCGTATTTACTTCCACTCCATCCATCCACTCTAGGCCCTCCACGTCAGCTAGGAGGCCTCTAAGTATAAGTGGCATTGAACAGGAGTTAGAAATCACTGTCTCCACGATTATTGAGAGTGAGGACAGTGATGTGCTGGGGTCTGATGATGCAGGAGACAGGGGCACCAGCACCACCACAGCCACCACCGATGATGAAGTGCTGTCACCGCCAAAACCAGAGCAACCAGCCCAGCAATCAGCCCAACCTGAACCTGTTGCAGGGCCTAGTACACCAGGCCCCAGTACAATTAGGGTAAAAAAGGTCATAGATCCCGTTTTCTGCGTTACTAAGCCAGAGCCACCATCACTGATCGGACGCGCCCCCTCACTTTCACCGCAACACCACCTCAATCAACTCGTCATATCTCCGTAACCATGGCACCTAGAAACTTCTGGTTGGTACCATTCAAAAGAGGAGGAGTTGATTGTGGGGTAAGTATTGTTTTCTTTCACTCGTTTATTGTAGGTTAGGCGTACTGAGCATGCAAAGATAAGCTATTTTGCACGTTTTTCCCCATATCCCCCGCCCTAGCGGGACTGATATACTTACCCCGCGCGGTCCTTTAGGGGTTAAGCCTAGGAACACTTCAGAAATACAATATCTTAATAGTATAGTGCGGAATCATGCCTTTACACGCTTCAGTTACGCTCTAATAAACTCCTTTCAATAGCGAGAAAATATGAGCTGTCAAGTGAATGGCATCCACCATCACCATGACAACGGGTCGTGAATAGCCAATCCCAGCTCGCCATTTCATCCGGGACCTCAAGATGGCCACACTGATACAATATAGTTTAATTTCCAGCCAAGATGAGAGTTAACCGAGACTTATATGGTGGATAAAAAGCTCTTAAAAATATGGGTGTTCCGAGGAAAGTATACCACTAGGGAATGTGGGTTACATTAGTAATGGAGGAATATTTTGACAGCAGACGAAACTAAAGGTACAGTTACTAGTTAGTGTTTTTGTGTGTTTGTTTATGTGTGTGTCGTGGAGGAGTGATCTGTGCCTGTCCATGTGGCTATATGACGAACCAGGCGTGAGTATTCAGCATTTCACCAAACACACGCACGCAGAGACTGTCCCTTTAAACCTTCGTCCCTTTAAACCGTACCCAAACAAACGCTTTCGATTCGCGTAGGCAGACCAGGCTACCTCTCTCTGACCGCCGCCCCATGTCACTTATTCTTTTAGGGTCATGCTCCTAATGAGAGAGTAACCGGCCGGCTAGGGGGACTGGGAGTAGGCTGGGACCGGTAACTGGTTAAGTAACAGAGTAGAAGATGAGAGAGAGACTGGGTATGTGTGATGGATGAGTGACAGGGAGAAGAAGGGTGTAATCTGTTTAACGTAAGGGTGACAGGCTGTGTGCGTCCGTGTGTACATGTATGTGGGTGGGTGTGGGTGACTGGGTGTGTGTGGTGGGTCAGTGTCCGTATGTATGTGTGTATTACCATTGTGAGACCCGCTCTGTGTGTATGTGTGTGTGTGTGTGTGTGTGTGTGTGTGTAGGGAGGGAGAGACACGTGAGTAAAGAAGGGAGGATGGGGGTCAGGAAAGAGGAGGAGGAGGAAGAGGGCTGACTGGGTGGAGCTCTTAAAGATAGTATTCAGAAATTACGTGTTTTCTTGACGGCTTCGCTGAGTCACTGTGTTAGGGAAGAGGAAGAGAAGGAGGATGAGGATATAGAAGTGATGTAAGCATAGGTAGGTTTTAAGTTAGTGTCGGTAAGGTTTAGGTGAGGTTAGTTAAGAATAGGTGATGTTAGGTTAGGCCACGTAAGTTGAAGTGTGTTAGATTGTAAGGTTAAGTAAGGTTTGGCTGTGTAAAAGATGAGGTGAGGTTAGGTTAAGATAGTGTGTTAGGTTAGGTAAGTTAAGGATAGGTTAGACTAGCATAGTTTAGGTTATATTAGATGAATTTACATTAACTTGCATAGGTTAGATTAGATTAGATTAAAGTAAGATTTGGATGACATAGGTTACGTTAGATCATGTTAAGTTATAGCAGATTAATTAGGTTAGTTAAGGTAATTGAGTTAGCAAAGGTTGCATTAGGTTAAACTAGCATAAGTGAAGAAGTTAAGTTAGATTAGGTGAGGAATGAGTAGGTTAGATGAGAGGAGGTGAGGTTAAGTTAGATTAGGTGAAGTGTAGTTGGAAAATGTCATAGGAAAAAATTGTAGTTAATATTGGATGCAAAATATCAAAGTAAGATTAGCTAAAGAATTTTTAACGTTGGGAATAGTAATCCATATATATATATATATATATATATATATATATATATATATATATATATATATATATATATATATGGGAGTATATTTTTTGTAACTGTGAATGATAAGATTCCACTTTTCAGTGTTGCCACGGTGACGGCGGTGGTGGGCATGATACAGATGCGGGAGGTGGAGTTTGTGCCCGATGGAGACATGCAGCTGGACAAATTCTGTTGCTCATTGGTCAGACTGGAGTTTACATGTATACCTCCTTCACCATCATTGGTGGACACTTCACCATGAGTGTTAGTGAAATGTGCTGTGTTTGTTAGTTTATTTGTATATCAGAAAAATTTAAGACCAACTAGTTGTCTAGACTTTAAGTCTTAAAATGAGAAAATAAATCTACATATTTTTTTAAAAGCAAACAGTTAAGGCATTGTAAAGTAAAAGTCAAAATATATTTTGGTTATTATTTTTTTTTGCAATCAACAACTTTCATGTATAATGAAATCAATACATTCATCAAACTTAATATCATATTTAATAACAGCTAGAGGTACCAATTTGCAGATGTCTATGGAAAATTTGTATGATAATCTTGTGGCCAACAAAAAAGGATACAATGAATGATGACTTATTATTGTAAGAAATCTTTCAAAGTTGTTGTTGTGTACTTCCACATTCCATGGAGACAGGTTTTTCCTTCACTTTTCAGCATTTAAAAAGTGATAATTTCAACAGGATGCTTGAGCTGTCATGGTGCTGCTGCTGTTGTCTGCCATCATCCACCTGACACAGACCACCCTGCAGACCACCTTCATCCTGGGTGCCACACGTCACTGCTGCTACAACTCAGAGCAACTGGAGCGCAAACCAGGAAGGGAAATGGTAACTTCTCACTTAATTTGTTGTTTATTTGAGGGCCTAATGACAAAGACATAATGGAATGAGTATTTGTGAATGTTTGTTTATATCTAGATACACCATTCACATATCTTAAGTGCCACCTTCCAAAAGCAATGTCAGCCAGAAAAATAAGTGATCAATCTAATTACATTTCAAGTCAAAAAGTTTTCCTTTAACCACTTTGCTCCAGATGCTTAAAAACATGCGTTGCTCACATACATGGCGTCACCTAGGCTCGTCACTGGTAACTTATCTAATTTATAATAATTTCTAATATAATTTCTGTGTGTGTGTGTGTGTGTGTGTGTGTGTGTGTGTGTGTGTGTGTGTGTGTGTGTGTGTGTGTGTGTGCTGATGCGGCTGAGAAGGTTGCCTTATGATAATTATTGACAAATGAAGGTAATGGATGCACATGTCATTAATACTTTTTTATGTGTGTGTGTATGTGTGTGTGTTATGTATACACACAAACACAAACACACACACACAAACGCACAAAGAGAAGTAATAGACACGCATCCTTTACCTTCATTCATCAATAATTGCCATAAGACGACCTTCCCAGCTGCATCACTACACACACACACACACACACACACACACACACACACACAGAACACACACACACAGAACACACACACACACTTACACATCATGTAGTGTAGTGGTTAGCACGCTCGGCTCACAACCAACAAGGCCCGGGTTCGAATGCCGGGCACGGTGAAGCAGATGGACAAGCCTCTTAATGTGTAGCCCCTGTTCACCTAGCAGCAACTAGGTACAGGATGTAACCCGAGGTGATGTGACTTCGCTGCCCCAGTGTGTGGTGTGTCATTGGCCTCAGTCCTACCCAAAGATCAGTCACCATGAGCTCTGAGCTCTTACACACACACACACACACACACACACACACACACACACACACACACACACACACACACACAGAGAGAGAGAGAGAGAGAGAGAGAGAGAGAGAGAGAGAGAGAGAGGGCAATGAATGAAACAGGGAGGAAGGGGAACTGTGTGTGAATGAAAACATCATCTACGTGAAACATTTGATTGATTATAAAGCACATGTGCATCATATATAGTCATGAATGTGGAGGAACAGCGGAGTGAGTGATCAACCACAGAAAGGAGGAGAGAGTTGGACATGTGGAGAGAATGGAAGGGGAACAATTTGAGAAGATAAGCATGCAAATACATAAATATAAGGTGGAATAACAGTGTTTGGTGGGAAGATGAAAGAGAGATGCCTGTTTATGAAGCAAAATGGTTGTGCAAGAGAGGAATGATTGGAAAACCATTCCCACCATAGCCAACAGACCTTACACCATATTTTTACAAACCACAGCATCTCTATTCATCCATTCTGTGTGTCTTCTCTTCTCTCTCTCTCTCTCTCTCCACTCTTAATGCTGCTGTGGGTCTCTGGGCTGGAGTACATCACAGAAAGATTGACACCAACTTATATATGAGAGGATGTTGTCTGTAACTATGCTATGGGGACATTGCAAGTTTGTGGGCTGTAGTCAATGAATAAGTGTGTCCTCTATAGCATACTTAAAAACCACACTCTCACATGGAAATCAATCTCTCTCTCTCTCTCTCTCTCTCTCTCTCTCTCTCTCTCTCTCTCTCTCTCTCTCTCTCTCTCTCTCTCTCTCTCTCTCTCTCTCTCTCTCTCTCTCTCTCTCTCTCTCTCTCTCTCTCTCTCTCTCTCTCAATAAATATGAAAACTAACACATTAGCATAGGGAAGGTAATCTTGGTCCTCATTTACAGCCAACCCCAACCATTGCTAATATAGACTTCACTTTCATCCAGTTAGAAAATAAATCTTGTAAAATAACATTAGGTCTCGTCTATCATCCTCTAGTCCAGTCACCTGCTACGGACAAAAAAACTTTATGACCTCATTGCGGACATTTGTTGCGTTAATAATTGCATAATTATGGGGATTTTAATTATCCAGTCACTCTCAAGACATCTTTATTCGTTCTACAGCCACATCCAGTCTTAGAACTGGGAAGAAATTGCAAAAATGTATTCTTTTTCAATGCCAACTTTACATCTTGTAGATGGTTATAAAGGAGACTGCATGCATTGCTTCTGATGCTGCTAATTGTTTTGTTTCACAGTGAAAGGCTTTAAATGTAGTTGGAAAATGTCATAGGAAAAAATTGTAGTTAATATTGGATGCAAAATATCAAAGTAAGATTAGCTAAAGAATTTTTAACGTTGGGAATAGTAAGTATATATATATATATATATATATATATTGGAGTATATTTTTTGTAACAGTGTGAATGATAAGATTCCACTTTTCAGTGTTGCCACGGTGACGGTGGTGGTGGGCATGACACAGATGCGGGAGGTGGAGTTTGTGCCCGATGGAGACATGCAGGTGGACAAATTGTGTTGGTCATTGGTCAGACTGGAGTTTACATGTGTACCTCCTTCACCATCATTGGTGGACACTTCACCTTGAGTGTTAGTGAAATGTGCTCTCTTTCTTACTTCATTTGTATATCACAAAAATTTAAGGCCAGTTAGTTGTCTAGACTTTAAGTCTTAAAATGAGAAAATAAATCTACATAAATTTTTAAAAGCAAACAGTTAAGGCATTGTAAAGTAAAAGTCAAAATATATTTTGGTTATTATTTTTTTTTGCAATCAACAACTTTCATGTAAAATGAAATAAATACATTCATCAAACTTAATATCATATTTAATAACAGCTAGAGATACCAATTTGCAGATGTCTATGGAAAATTTGTATGATAATCTTGTGGCCAACAAGAAAGGATACAATGAATGATGACTTATTATTGCAAGAAATCTTTGAGAGTTGTTGTTGTGTACTTCCACATTCCATGGAGACAGCTTTTCCTTCACCTTTCACCATTTAAAAAGTGATAATTTCAACAGGATGCTTGAGCTGTCATGGTGCTGCTGCTGTTGTCTGCCATCATCCCCCTGACACAGACCACCCTGCAGACCACCTTCATCCTGGGTGCCACACGTCACTGCTGCTACAACTCAGAGCAACTGGAGCGCAAGCCAGGAAGGGAAATGGTAACTTCTCACTTAATTTGTTGTTTATTTGAGGGCCTAATGACAAAGACATAATGGAATGAGTATTTGTGAATGTTTGTTTATATCTAGATACAGCATTCACATATCTTAAGTGCCACCTTCCAAAAGCAATGTCAGCCAGAAAAATAAGTGATCAATCTAATTACATTTCAAGTCAAAAAGTTTTCCTTTAACCACTTTGCTCCAGATGCTTAAAAACATGCGTTGCTCACATACATGGCGTCACCTAGGCTCGTCACTGGTAACTTATCTAATTTCTAATAATTTCTAATATAATTTCTGTGTGTGTGTGTGTGTGTGTGTGTGTGTGTGTGTGTGTGTGTGTGTGTGTGTGTGTGTGTGCTGATGCGGCTGAGAAGGTTGCCTTATGATAATTATTGACAAATGAAGGTAATGGATGCACATGTCATTAATACTTTTTTATGTGTGTGTGTATGTGTGTGTGTTATGTATACACACAAACACACACACACACACACACACACAAAGAGAAGTATTAGACACACATCCTTTACCTTTATTCATCAATAATTGTCATAAGACGACCTTCCCAGCTGCATCACTACACACAGAACACACACACACAGAACACACACACACACTTACACATCATGTAGTGTAGTGGTTAGCACGCTCGGCTCACAACCAACAAGGCCCGGGTTCGAATGCCGGGCACGGTGAGGCAGATGGACAAGCCTCTTAATGTGTAGCCCCTGTTCACCTAGCAGCAACGAGGTACAGGATGTAACCCGAGGTGTTGTGACCTCACTGTCCCGGTGGGTGGTGTGTCATTGGCCTCAGTCCTACCCAAAGATCAGTCACCATGAGGTCTGAGCTCTTACACACACACACCTGTTTATCAGTCTATCTATCTATCTATCTGTATCTATCTGTCCATGCATTTATCTATTGTATCTTTCTATCTATTTATCTATATTCATCTATCAGTCTATCTATCCAATTATCTGTCTGTCTAGTGTGTGTGTGTGTGTGTGTGTGTGTGTGTGTGTGTGTGTGTGTGTGTGTGTGTGTGTGTAGTTGTTATGAGTGAATCAGCAGATGAGCTTCAAAGTTTGTTGGATGTAGTGGATGGCTATGGTAAAGACTTTGGAGTAAGGTTTAGCAGTGAGAAAAGCAAGGTAATGATTGTGAATAGATCAGAGGATGAAAGTAATGTGGTATGGAGACTTGGAGAGAATGAGTTGAGACAGGTGCAAGAATACAAGTACTCAGGGATGTGGATGAGTCCTAGTGGGTGTGCAAAGGCAAAGAATGAAAAGATAAGTATGCTAAACCAGTGGGTAGGTCGACTGGGAAGCGCGGCAAGGATGAGAGCAAGTAAGTATGATGTGTTGAGAGAAGTGTGGAAGAGTGTGGCTGTGCCATGTATAATGTATGCTATGGATGTGATTGCATGGAATGAAAGTGAAATTGATAAGTTAGAAGTGGGCCAGAATAGAGTAGCAAGGATGGCACTGAGTCCACCGAGGGGCACAGCAGTTGAAGCCTTGAGAGGTGACATCAGATGGCGCACCTTTAGGGAAAGACTCACAAAAGCCACACTTAGGTACAAGATTAGGCTTGACAGAATGGATGATGCAAGAATAGCAAGGAAGGTGTACCTGTGGAATGAAAGTGGAAGCAAATGGAGGAAGAGATGCACGTGAATGACAGACAGGAGTGGATTGCAAGTTGTGTGGGCGATAAGAATGGCTGGTAGGAATCAAAATGAGCGTGAATGGGTGGTAACAAGAGGAGGCAGAGTGAGAGCTGAATGGGATGTGAGAAAATGGAAGAATGAGATAGACAATGAAGTGGAATGTGTGGGACTGAATGAATGGAAGAATGAGATGGAAAGAAAGAAGACCCTGGAATGGTACAAGGAGAAAGAGGCCCCGAGGTATGAAAGGTGGTATGATGGAAGCCTGGGCGGTGATCTTCTCTTCCGAGCGAGGGCACAGTGTATGAATGTGAACGCAGTGAGTTACAGGTGGTCTGAGTCCCTGTGCCAGATGTGTGACATGGGAGAGGATGAGACGGTGGAACATGTGGTGCTGGAGTGTGTGAAGTATGCCAGAGACAGGAATGAGATGATGCAAGTGATACTGACTGAGAATGTGGCATGTCAGATGTAGGAACAATTAGTATAGAGGATGCTGTTTGCTTCTCTCTTTTTTTTTTTTTTTTTTTTTTACCCTTCTACAGGAGTTGCCAATCCAAAGGCCTGGCTTAGGAGTGATCCCGAGTCACCTGTACTATCAAGATCATCTTGGTCACCATGGTGAACTCCAGGCAAAGGAAGGGGATGGGATTGTTCTCAAGTACTCCAGCCCCACTGGTGAGGTCAGGGATGGGATGGGGAAGGGGGAATTTAATAATATGGCTGGAAGACCCGCTTTGCCCGCATTTTTTTATAAGAAAATCATAGAGAAAACTTTAACCATCACTGGAGGGGGAAGGGGCATTAAATTCAAGGTGGCCAACCTCAACAGCCTGGCCCAGTCCCATGAGTCGGTGATCAAGTTAGAGGAGTGGTCTGTGAAGTGCTTGGTAGTCACAGATGATCACCCAACTTACACTCTTGGGAGAATCTTCCCAGTCTCCCCTGACCTCACTAACTGTGACATATTGGACAACTCACAGGGGCACACTCTCTCTCTCTCTCTCTCTCTCTCTCTCTCTCTCTCTCTCTCTCTCTCTCTCTCTCTCTCTCTCTCTCTCTCTCTCTCTCTCTCTCTCTCTCTCTCTCTCTCTCTCTCTCTCTCTCTCTCTCTCTCTCTCTCTCTCTCTCTCTCTCTCTCTCTCTCTCTCTCTCTCTCTCTCAGCCCCATAGTAAAGTTACTTAAAGCTTCGTTGACTAGAGTTAAGTAAAGATTAATTATTATTATTATTATTATTATTATTATTTTTTTATTTTATTTTTTTTTTTCTGTGTTTATATTGAGAAATTTGCATATTTAATTTAAATGTGTGTGTGTGTGTGTGTGTGTGTGTGTGTGTGTGTGTGTGTGTGTGTGTGTGTGTGTGTGTGTGTGTGTGTGTGTGTGTGTGTGTGTGTGTGTGTGTGTGTGTGTGTGTGTGTGTGTGTCACCACTTCCTCCTCATCCTCCTCTTTTTTCCTCTTTCTCCACCCCCCCCCCCCTCTCTCTCTCTCTCTCTCTCTCTCTCTCTCTCTCTCTCTCTCTCTCTCTCTCTCTCTCTCTCTCTCTCTCTCTCTCTCTCTCTCTCTCTCTCTCTCTCTCTCTCTCTCTCTCTTTCTTTCTTTCTTTCTTTTGTTGCATATTTTACTCCTTTACATTCTTCCCTACAGTATTTTTTCGTCTACTTTATGACTGGAGTCGTTTTTATCATCCCAATGTATGTTCCATCCATTCTGAAACTGTAATTCACCAATCAGCTCAAGTGTGTCTCAGTTTTGATAATCATTAATTTGTTTCAGCTACACAACCACTCTGATAAGGGACAAAATCTACTTCACCAGTCATCTATGTCATACAGTCATATATATTCATACATATGACAAAATACTCTTCCTAAGACATTTCTTATTTTCTCTTCTCAAGTGACCTGTCCCATCTATCTAAGGTACCACATAACATTTAAAACTTACAATATTGCATTTAATTCATGAACATTTTTTTGTCTATGTAGACTTGAAATTGTATTGCGTATAGACTTGAAATGTATTGGGAGTTTTCTCTATCTCTCATTCTATACCTAACACCTGTTCCTAAGAATCCCCAGGTGATAGCCATGGTGACTGGCTGGTCTCCTGAGTGGCTGCGGTTTTCCAAAAGTGAGGATTGGTGTTCTATACCATACCATGTGCCCTGTTTGTATTCCTTCTTTGTCCTCTGTATTATATTCTATGTAAAGATGGTGCTGGGGTGGGATCTACTTATTCCCTAAAAGTGATGAGGAGTGACACTGGGCAGCATTAATTTGCTCCTTAGAGATGGCTGGGTTCCTGTGGATGAGTGGGCCATGCTGTGCTTTGTCAAGGATGGTGTTTGGTATTGTGATGACTCTTGCCACAATCAAGTGTCTCCCACAGAGTAGTGGAGTACCTATGAATGGTGTTGACCCAAGCTGTCCAGGTCTCATCCAATGCCTTAATATGATTTAGATGATCAAAATGGTTTAACTCACCATTTAATCAGCTGACTGATTTGAATGGAGAAGTATGTAATGTGTTGTAGCCTAACCATCTCTGCCAGCATGGTCAGACTCTTGGTAGTAACCTGAAATGCTCCTAGGTAGTGAGTATCATTGCACATAATGATCTTTACTTTGTCAGTAATTCAATGATACTGAATATTACTCTACTGGATTTTGCTCAGCACTGCTTGGTAACTTTTGGCCATAATCCCAGGTCTGGAATGATATGAAGCCATGTTTTTACATTCCATATGAGACAGGCAAGCACTATGCTTTGCCTGACTGATACCTCTACTCGTACTTTGCATTTATGACCCCAGGTAGTTCATCACTCTCTCTCTCTCTCTCTCTCTCTCTCTCTCTCTCTCTCTCTCTCTCTCTCTCTCTCTCTCTCTCTCTCTCTCTCTCTCTCTCTCTCTCTCTCTCTCTCTCTCTCTCTCTCTCTCTCTCTCTCTCTCTCTCTCTCTCTCTCTCTCTCTCTCTCTCTCTCTCTCTCTCTCTCTCTCTCTCTCTCTCTCTCTCTGTTTGGGATTATACTGTATATTAGGAAATATCATTAAAGAGTGTGTGTGTGTGTGTGTGTGTGTGTGTGTGTGTAAAAAGTGTTTGCATTATTGTGCATTTGATATTATAGCCCCAGGTACCTTAAAGTTTTTCTGGTTTTATGATTTATAAAGATTGCTATTTTTAATAAAGTTATTGAAATTGTTATTGAGTGTTTGTATTGAACTCATTAGCTTTGTAATAGTGTGCGTCTCATCATGCATTCATTAATGATGTAGAGTGGAAATGTCCACTCCTATCATGCATAATATCAATGCATTATTGGTTTATGTTGTTATTTGTGTATAAATTGTAAAGTTATGCCAGTCTATTTAAGTACAAACTAAAATATTAGCTGGAAGAGAGGACAGGTAATGGCACACTAAAACACAGGAAGGGACAATGATAGAACCATCCAATTTAACAATACACAGAGCAAGAAGAATGAGAAAGCAATAAAAATGGATTATTTAATGGATGATTAATAGACCCTCATTTGTAATCTTATTTCAGGCAAGAATATTAAAAGAGACAGCTGGCTTGCCCTTTGTACTTGTTCATACGTGACAGAATGAGAGATCTAGGGGTGGGGGGTGACACCTGGAAATGGGTATGATTCACGAAGGGATTGATTTATTGCTTGACTGGCTGATTAAAAAAAGAAGGCGTGGTAGTGGAGGGTGGGGGGGAAAGGCGCCCCAACTTTCCAGTCGTATATGGAGTCGAAGGGAGTTCTACAGGATTATTCATGTATTTGTTGCTTTTAGCTGTGAATGATTTGGTGGTGTAATTGTTATGACCCCGTAAGTTGATTTAGTATTCATTTCGTCTTTCTGAACGCAAAATAAGATGTTACTTGTACTTCTGCCTGTTGTACGCAATTTAGGTCTTATTAATGTGGCATTTAAGCAGATTCACTCAAGGAATGAGAAGTAAATGATAGCTATCAAGCAGTATATTAACTCTCTCTCTCTCTCTCTCTCTCTCTCTCTCCTCTCTCTCTCTCTCTCCTCTCTCTCTCTCTCTCTCTCTCTCTCTCTTAATACGATATCTAATATAAAGAAGCAATAATATTTAAGCAAATACACACAGTAATCTTATAGTAATTTAATGAAAACAATACCAGCAAAGAAAAATAAGAGAAAATGCATAATTTACTACGAAACCCAAAGTGCGAAAAAAAAACCTTGCCAAATTGAACCGTCCCACGAAGGTTATGAATGGAGTTTTGATGCAATGAGCCTCAGTTATACTTAAAACACTCAACAAATATAACACCTGCCAAAATAAATGAATAAATAAATAAAATAAATCAATAAATCAAAATAAAAACGCGAGAAAACCTTTAGATTATCACAACGCGAAAAATACACACACGCCAAACTGGATGCGTCATTACTTAATAGTCATTGGAACTGTTATCCCCCCAATAGTTTATAACCAACCCCCCCCTCCCCCCACCTTCCCTACCTTGAGGAACACCTTCACTTATGGCTTGCTGTGGGCGTGCTATTGGCTACATTTGAGCATTTTATTTAACCTGGAATTCACATACACGTACATATTATCTATCTCCTTGCAATAATTATAATAGTCTTCCTGGCTTAATTTTTGTTTATTCATTATTCCTTATGTGCTTATTAATTGTCATTTGTCTAATTCCCTGTTTTAGTCTTGGTACTTTTTTTTTTTTTTTTTTTTACTTTCCGACTCTGGCCCTTGCAATGAACTGGCTTTATTGGTTATTTACTGTTCCTTACGTGTTTACTGATTATATGTGAGCTATTTATTTGATATTCATGATTTTTTAAAACTACGTATTTCTTGATATGATAGTTTTATCTTTTCGTGTTTTCTGGCTTAAGTTTTGTTTATTATTCCTTGTTTGTGTTATTAGGTAAATAATAATTATTTGTCTTATTTCTCGTAGTTTAATGGAATTTTTAGCACTTTAATGAGTTCCTCACCAGTCATTTTATTCGAGAGAGAGAGAGAGAGAGAGAGAGAGAGAGAGAGAGAGAGAGAGAGAGAGAGAGAGAGAGAGAGTCTAAATGGATAAAAAAAAAAAAAAATCAGTTACAGTATTTTATTTATATACAAGAAAATGCATGATAATAATAATAATAATAACAATAATAATAATAATAATAATAATAATAATATTTAAATACAAGGAAAATATGTAATAATAATAATAATAATAATAATAATAATATTTAAATACAAAGAAAATATGTAATAATAATAATAATAATAATAATAATAATAATAATAATAATAATAATAATAATAATAATAATAATAATAATAATAATAATATTTAAATACAAGGAAAATATGTAATAATAATAATAATAATAATAATAATAATAATAATAACTGCTTTTATCTTACTCACACAGATAAATAGTTTTTATGAACAGTTTATTGACCATAAACATTGTGTACATACACACAAAATTAAATAGAACAAGTAAAAATTTCAAAATGTAGTGAGTGACACACAGAGGACTGGTGACAAAACCTACTAAAGTCCATTAAATGATTGGCTGTCTCAAGTTTCCACATCATCAGTTGAACACACTGCTCCTTAGCACTCAGGGATGGACAAGCTTGTCATGGCTTGTGTCAATGGAGACAACACGTGTAGGGGATTTATTTGTTCTGTTTTTTCTCGTCCTACTCACTCTTCCTCTTGAGCCACGCCGGCTTCTTGTTATTCAGCACGTGCTTGTGCTTCCTGAACACCGGTCTCATACTGGATAGAGACAGTAATGTATGGAGGTTTGATGCAATACAACATTTTATATAAGGATAAAAACTTGCATAAATTTCCTGTTTGTGTTTTTCTACTAAGGTGCAATTGTTAGGTGAGCATTTGCAACTTCCTACCCTTAAATAACATCCCTACTACAGTGCCTCAGAGCCACACCATCACTTGTTGCTTGTCCACTAGTAAATAATGAAGACTGCAACCCTCATGCCAGCTACACTATACAAGTATTTACAAATTAATGGTTGGATTTTCAAAAGATCTCTGATACAAGAAAGCTTATAAATATTGTGAAAGCTTCTAGTCAATGTTATATCATTTGCTTCAACAGAGGAAGAATAATTCAATCTTCCTGAATATTACAAATGAGATTTTATCAGCATTAACTTAACCATGTCATTCTAAATTATTCTACCTAGTTTCCAGGGACTTCAGCAGTGAGTAGCTTAACCAGCACACAGGAAAGACAGTGGGAAATTAAGATATAACAGGGGTGGCCAAAGGAGGTAGTCCAGCCATCTCCATACTCAGGTATTTTGGTTTGTGTGCCACTGGGATGAAATCAGAAAGTGATGCGCATTACATTTTAGTAAGATTTAAATGTTGGTCGTCCACGTAGCAAGATTGCACATCAACAAGAAGGTAACCTGAAAGTAAAGTTGAAATTAACAACATTATACTGTGTGATTGTGACTAAGTACAAAATTGAAATGTGATTGGAGAAGGATAAAAGTTTTTCATTTGTTTCAGGCAAGAGGTTGTGGTTAAGGAAATAGTGAGTCTGTAGGCTGTAGTGAGAGAGAGAGAGAGAGAGAGAGAGAGAGAGAGAGAGAGAGAGAGAGAGAGAGAGAGAGAGAGAGAGAGAGAGAGAGAGAGAGAGAGAGAGAGAGAGAGAGAGAGAGAGAGAGAGAGAGAGAGAGAGAGAGAGAGAGAGAGAGAGTGAGAGAGAGAGAGAGAGAGAGAGAGAGAGAGAGAGAGAGAGAGAGAGAGAGAGAGAGAGAGAGAGAGAGAGAGAGAGAGAGAGATTGATTGATTTTCCATGTGAGAGTGTGGTTTTTAAGTATGCTATAGAGGACACACTTATTCATTGACTACAAGCCCACAAACTTGCAATGTCCCCATAGCATAGTTACAGACAACATCCTCTCATATATAAGTTGGTGTCAATCTTTCTGTGATGTACTTCCAGCCCAGAGACCCACAGCAGCATTAAGAGTGGAGAGAGAGAGAGAGAGAAGAGAAGACACACAGAATGGATGAATAGAGATGCTGTGGTTTGTAAAAATATGGTGTAAGGTCTGTTGGCTATGGTGGGAATGGTTTTCCAATCATTTCTCTCTTGCACAACCATTTTGCTTCATAAACAGACATCTCTCTTTCATCTTCCCACCAAACACTGTTATTCCACCTTACATTTATATATTTGCATGCTTATCTTCTCAAATTGTTCCCCTTCCATTCTCTCCACATGTCCAACTCTCTCCTCCTTTCTGTGGTTGATCACTCACTCCGCTGTTCCTCCACATTCATGACTATATATGATGCACATGTGCTTTATAATCAATCAAATGTTTCATGTAGATGATATTTTCATTCATACACAGTTCCCCCTTCCTCCCTTTTTCATTCATTGCCCTCTCTCTCTCTCTCTCTCTCTCTCTCTCTCTCTGTGTGTGTGTGTGTGTGTGTGTGTGTGTGTGTGTGTGTGTAAGAGCTCAGACCTCATAGTGACTGATCTTTGGGTAGGACTGAGGCCAATGACACACCACCCCCCGGGACAGTGAGGTCACAACACCTCGGGTTACATCCTGTACCTCGTTGCTGCTAGGTGAACAGGGGCTACACATTAAGAGGCTTGTCCATCTGCCTCACCGTGCCCGGCATTCGAACCTGGGCCTTGTTGGTTGTGAGCCGAGCGTGCTAACCACTACACTACGTGGTGTGTAAGTGTGTGTGTGTGTGTGTGTGTGCGTGTGTGTGTGTGTAGTGATGCAGCTGGGAAGGTCGTCTTATGACAATTATTGATGAATGAAGGTAAAGGATGCGTGTCTTCTCTTTGTGTGTGTGTGTGTGTGTGTGTGTGTGTGTGTGTGTGTGTGTGTGTGTGTGTGTGTGTGTATACATAACACACACACATACACACACACATAAAAAAGTATTAATGACATGCGCATCCATTACCTTCATTTGTCAATAATTATCATAAGGCAACCTTCTCAGCCGCATCAGCACACACACACACACACACACACACACACACACACACACACACACACACACACACACACACACACACACACACACACACTGAAATTATATTAGAAATTATTAGAAATTAGATAAGTTACCAGTGACGAGCCTACGCGACGCCATGTATGTGAGCAACGCATGTTTTTAAGCATCTGGAGCAAAGTGGTTAAAGGAAAACTTTTTGACTTGAAATGTAATTAGATTGATCACTTATTTTTCTGGCTGACATTGTTTTTGGAAGGTGGCACTTAAGATATGTGAATGCTGTATCTAGATATAAACAAACATTCACAAACACTCATTCCATTATGTCTTTGTCATTAGGCCCTCAAATAAACAACAAATTAAGTGAGAAGTTACCATTTCCCTTCCTGGCTTGCGCTCTTGTTGCTCCGAGTTGTAGCAGCAGCGACGTGTGGCACCCAGGATGAAGGTGTCTGCAGGGTGGTCTGTGTCAGGGTGATGATGGCACACAGCAGCAGCAGCACCATGACAGCTCAAGCATCCTGTTGAAATTATCACTTTTTAAATGGTGAAAGGTGAAGGAAAAAGCTGTCTCCATGGAATGTGGAAGTACACAACAACAACTCTCAAAGATTTCTTGCAATAATAAGTCATCATTCATTGTATCCTTTCTTGTTGGCCACAAGATTATCATACAAATTTTCCATAGACATCTGCAAATTGGTATCTCTAGCTGTTATTAAATGTGATATTAAGTTTGATGAATGTATTGATTTCATTATACATGAAAGTTGTTGATTGCAAAAAAAAAATAATAACCAAAATATATTTTGACTTTTACTTTACAATGCCTTAACTGTTTCCTTTTAAAAAATTATGTAGATTTATTTTCTCATTTTAAAACTTAAAGTCTAGACAACTAACTGGCCTTAAATTTTTGTGATATACAAATAAAGTAAGAAAGAGAGCACATTTCACTAACACTCATGGTGAAGTGTCCACCAATGATGGTGAAGGAGGTACACATGTAAACTCCAGTCTGACCAATGACCAACACAATTTGTCCAGCTGCATGTCTCCATCGGGCACAAACTCCACCTCCCGCATCTGTGTCATGTCCACCACCACCGTCACCGTGGCAACACTGAAAAGTGGAATCTTATCATTCACACTGTTACAAAAAATATACTCCAATATGTATATATATGGATTACTATTCCCAATGTTAAAAATTCTTTAGCTAATCTTACTTTGATATTTTGCATCCAATATTAACTACAATTTTTTCCTATGACATTTTCCAACTACATTTAAAGCCTTTCACTGTGAAACAAAACAATTAGCAGCATCAGAAGCAATGCATGCAGTCTCCTTCATAACCATCTACAAGACGTAAAGTTGGCATTGAAAAAGAATACATTTTGCAATTTCTTCCCAGTTCTAACACAGGATGTGGCTGTAGAATGAATAAAGATGTCTTGAAAGTGACTGGATCATTAAAATCCCCCATAATTATGCAATTATTAACGCAACAAATGTCCGCAATAAGGTCATAAAGTTTTTTTGTCCATAGCAGGTGACTGGATTAGAGGATGATAGACGAGACCTAATGTTATTTTACAAGATTTATTTTCTAACTGGATGAAAGTGAAGTCTATATTAGCAATGGTTGGGATTGGGAGTAAATGAGGACAAGATTACCTTCCCTATGTTAATGTGTTAGTTTTCATATTTATTGAGAGAGAGAGAGAGAGAGAGAGAGAGAGAGAGAGAGAGAGAGAGAGAGAGAGAGAGAGAGAGAGAGAGAGAGAGAATCAAGCCATTTGAAGTACATTTTTAGTTCCTTTACTTACACCATATTGCCCCTCTCTCTCTCTCTCTCTCTCTCTCTCTCTCTCTCTCTCTCTCTCTCTCTCTCTCTCTCTCTCTCAATAAATATGAAAACTAACACATTAACATAGGGAAGCTAATTTTAAAGACTCCTTAAATGAAACAGTAGTCTGACCCCTTCTGCTCTCTCTCTCTCTCTCTCTGGTGGAGTTGGCAAGGTACCATCTCTGTCCCCGCCAATGTCTCTCATGACTTCAAGACGCCTCACTGTAACCTAACCTAACCTAATCTAACCAAACCTCACCTCACCTAACCTAACCTCACCTAACCTCACCTCCTCTCATCTAACCTAATAATTCCTCACCTAATCTAACTTAACTTCTTCACTTATGCTAGTTTAACCTAATGCAACCTTTGCTAACTCAATTACCTTAACTAACCTAAATTAATCTGCTATAACTTAACATGATCTAACGTAACCTATGTCATCCAAATCTTACTTTAATCTAATCTAATCTAACCTATGCAAGTTAATGTAAATTCATCTAATATAACCTAAACTATGCTAGTCTAACCTATCCTTAACTTACCTAACCTAACCTAACTTAACCTAACCTAACCTTACTTAGCCTTACAATCTAATACACTTCAACTTACATAGCCTAACCTACTAACTTAAAATACTAACTATAAATACTAATACTAACTTAATACTAACTTAAAACCTACCTATGCTTATATCACTTCTATATCCTCCTCCTCCTCCTCTTCCTCTTCCCTAACACAGTGACTCAGCGAAGCCAAGAAAACACCTAATTTCTGAATACTATCTTTAAGAGGTTCACCCAGTCAGCCCTCTTCCTCCTCTTTCCTGACCCCCATCCTCCCTTCTTTACTCACGTGTCTCTCCCTCCCTACACACACACACACACACACACACACACACACACACACACAGAGGGTCTCACAAGGGTAATACACACACACACCCAACCAGTCACCCACACCCACCCACATACATGTACACACGGACGCACACAGCCTGTCACCCTTACGTCAAACAGCTTACACCCTTCTATTCCCTGTCACTCATCAATCACACATACCCAGTCTCTCTCTCATCTTCTACTCTGTTAAATAACCAGTTAACGGTCCCAGCCTACTCCCAGTCCCCCTAGCCGGCCGGTTACTCTCTCATTAGGAGCATATGACTAAAAATAAGTGACATGGGGCGGCGGTCAGAGAGAGCCAGCCTGGTCTGCCTACGGGAATCGAAAGCGTTTATTTGGGTACGGTTTAAAGGGACGCAGGTTTAAAGGGACAGTCTCTGCGTGAGTGTGTTTGGTCAAATGCTGAATACTCACGCCTGGTTCGTCATATAGCCACATGGACAGGCACAGATCACTCCTCCACGACACACACATCCAAACACACAAAAACACTAACTAGTAACTGTACCTTTAGTTTCGTCTGCTCTCAAAATATTCCTCCATTACTAATGTAACCCACATTCCCTAGTGGTATACTCTCCTCGGAACACCCATATTTTTAAGAGCTTTTTATCCACCATATATGTCTCTGTTAACTCTCATCTTGGCTGGAAATTAAACTATATTGTATCAGTGTGGCCATCTTGAGGTCCCGGATGAAATGGCGAGCTGGGATTGGCTATTCACGACCCGTTGTCATGGTGATGGTAGATGCCATTCACTTGACAGCTCATATTTTCTCGCTATTGAAATGAGTTTATTAGAGCGTAACTGAAGCGTGTAAAGGCATCATTCCGCACTATACTATTAAGATATTGTAGTTCTGAAGTGTTCCTAGGGTTAGTAGGCTTGGATAAGGAGTATAACACAATTTAGATGGTGTGAAGAGCGGATGTTTGCGCGCGAAATTCAAACAATTCCAGCCTCAGATATGATTACGTATTAGACTTAAGATATTGTAGTAAGAAAGTATCTGTGGGGTTAATAAGCTTGGGTAAAGAGTATAGGGGAATTTAAAGGACGTTTAAGAGACGGAGTGTGAGGAGAAGGTGTGTCAACGCGATTCAAGTAATTCAAACCTGTCTGAGTTGATTCCACAGAAGACTCTTAAGATATTATATTGCTGAAGTGTTCCTAGGGTTATTAAGATTGGGTAAAGAGTATAAGGGAATTTAAAGAGTGGATAAGGGAGGGAGTGGAGTGATTTGATGTCATATAGACCAAAGCCAGGTTACAGAGGGGTTTTATCTTGTAAAGGGGACGGTTCGGTTTTCTTGACCGAGTGACGAAGGAGAAGAAAAAAAATAAGAAGAGACATCAGCCACTGAACCACAGGGAGAGCAGTGAAGGTCCTTTCTCACTGTTCCCTATATAAGACACAGGGAGAGGAGTGAAGGTCCTTTCTCACTGTTCCCTATATAAGACACCATACACTCTAGAACACCAGGTCAGAAATCAAGAAACACGTGCTATTACAATATAGGTGAAGCTTAAGGACACGTCAGTAATTCAGCAGCAGACAATATTTCACAACTGCTCCACAAAACTTCTCGCAACGCAACCGGAATGTTTTAGCATGTTGTTCTTGTTCTGCTGTAGTTAAATGAATTACAGAATAAACAGGGAAGATAGATGTTTTCTTTTTTACCCAGAAACATAAAAACGTACATAATTTCTACTAGAACCTGATAAAAATTAAGAAAGATAAGACGCCAAATCGTTTGAGGATACGAGTTTCTCTTCTGTTATATAAAAATTACAGAACAAACAAGAATAGATGGATTTTTGTGCTAGTCATGAAAATGCCTTTGAAAACCTAAATAACAGACCAGAACATGATAAAAGTTCAGATAAGACGCGGGAAGATATGATAACACGGATTCCTGTTGTGTAATAAGTTGAATTACATAAGAAACACGTAGAGCTGGATTATTTTTTTCCCTAGTCACGAAAATACCTCTGAAAACCTAAATAGATCTCTAATTTATAAAAGTTAAGTAAGAAGCTGAACCATTTGGTAACACGAATTTCTGCTCTGTACTAAACTGCATTACAAAACAAAAACAGTAGCTAATATCGAATACATCACATCATATTTTATTTCCCAAATCACGCGTGGCAGCTTCCTACCTAATCCACCATGCCACTGTTTTTACCAAAGGCCGTGATTCTGTTGGTGAGTGACAGGGAGAACAGAACGTCTACACAACTATAGGGACTTGAGGTGGCTGGCATAACAAGTGAGGGCAAGACAGCGTCCTTCCCCCACTTGGCCACTGCACACACTGAATAACCAGGAGCTATCGTAATAATTCCATAGCAGAAACTTCTACACAGCGACGCATTTCCTTCAATAAACCGCTAACCACTGAAAAATAAACCCTTCTAAACTCCACACGTGTAAACAAATAAACTAATCTATCTGTTATTGCTAATATTTGAGCGTCATTCACTTCAGAACATTAAAAAACATAAACAGAATGCCGGCGCGCTCTAGACAGTGGCGGCCTGGCTAACTCTGGCTAACTCCAATAACGTTTCATTTTGGCTCAAGGCATCTTAGCTTCCCCCTCGGCTCTTTTTTCGCTCCCCAGTCTTTGTTCTCCCTCAGGCAAGCCTCATATGCTCCCTGCCACGAATGCTGCAAGAAATATCGCCAGTCAGTGATGGGAAAAAGTGCTGAGAAATAGACGTACCATCTTAACTTGTGTACTCATCTCATATTATCGTTTATTTATTTTTTTTATTTTGTTATATAAGGAAACTGCATCTTGGTTCATGAGTTTTGAGTTTTGTTGACTGTACACTATGATTCTTGTGGTCTTGTCTTATTATTTCACGAGCTATGTCAACAGAAGAATAAATATGAGTTTTCTTTTTGTTTTTTTTCTTGAAACTAATCGGGGTCAGTCAAAACGCATGGAAATCTATCATTCTCAAAATTAATAACATGCGAATTAACGTAAATTTATTCTTCGCATTCTGAAAGATCTATAAAAAGTAAAAACTTGTCCTGAAATCAATTTGAAATGCGCCTTATTGCAAATTTATTATATTCTGAGCCAGCCAGAAAAGAGTCCTCGCTGGTGGCACGTGAGCAATGAGTAAATATGAGGTACATTAAGGTTTCCATCAGTTCACCTGTTGGTTCCTGTCACATTCAGGCCCGATAAAATTTCAAGGACTATGTAGTGGTGTGTGTGAGTGTATTTATGTTTAAGAGGATATCATTGAATGTATGTTTATAGTTGTGTGTATGGCTTGGCTTAGAAAGTTTAATCTCTCTCTCTCTCTCTCTCTCTCTGTGTGTGTGTGTGTGTGTGTGTGTGTGTGTGTGTGTTCCGTTTTTCCTACTTTTGTATCTAACTTTTTTATCATTATTCCCTCCCGTTATACTCTCTCTCTCTCTCTCTCTCTCTCTCTCTCTCTCCGTTAGTAAATATTCTCCCTACGTGTCACTCTGGCGGTGGTGGTGGTGATGGTGGTGGTGATGGTGGTGGTGGTGGTGGTTGTGTTGAAGAAAACAATGGAATGCAGAGAGCAGTGTATAAACATGTCTAGCCCAGGAACACAGTGGACACCCATAGCCTAGTTAGCAAAAGAGTTCACTGACCCCTACCACTGAACGCCCTTATAATATCTTAATATAGAGCCTTCCTATCTTAATGTCCTTAACCTTAATGTCTAGCCAAGGAACACAGTGGACACCCATAGCCTAGTTAGCAAAAGAGTTCACTGACCCCTGCCACTGAACGCCCTTAGTATCTTAATATAGAGCCTTCCTTTCTTAAACCGTGGAAGGATGGAACTGAAAGGGTAACAAACGTATATTGAGATTTTTTATGACTTTTTTCTCCTTAATTAATGGAAGGAGAGAAGTAAAAGAGTAAGAAATACGTGAGCTAAGATGAACTGATGCTTTTTCTTCTTTCTTCTTTAATGCATTCTTTCACGCCAACATGCATTTCACCCCGTTAATTACGGTTCTAGTGTTTACGTCAATTGGAAGGAGAAATATTGGCCAGAATTCGGTGTTTTTTTCCCGTTCCGTTTAAATGTACGGTTCATTTTTCTCATTGTGTCTTTTTCGTGATATCTGAACACTGATGACGCAACATTCACTCCTTATGAATCTGAAGGAAGCATCACGTCACCTAAACTGCTGATATCTCTTTATGGTTCCTTAGGTAAATACGAGCAAGATAAACTAATGTAACGCCACCCCCCCCCTCCGGTTCCCCCCTCCTCCCTCCTCCTCACCGGTCCGATCAGAGCTCTAATGAGACGAGGCAAAGATCTTCACGGTGAAGAAGAAAGGAAGAGGAAGAGAGAAGAAGCACGCACACACAATAGAAAAAAAGAAAACATTTTTGATTGGTAGTGGTTCTCGCCTTCATCGTCATGGCCAGAGGGTAAGGAGAGGTTAATTATCACACAGTACCTAGTGTGGCTTTATTAGGAGGAACGAAAAATATAAAAATAGCAAAAATAATTAAATGAATAATACTGATGGGATTCTTTGGGTTGACTGACCCACTATGACACTTGAAATTCTGGTATGGCATATACACTTATACTCCGTTACTTAACACTACGAATACACAAGAAAATAATTACTTTTATAACTCCTCAAGAGCACCATTCATTCTGGGCACCGTTATATCCCTAAATAACGTCACAGCCTTCCTCCATCACTTCTCTACGGCAATAATATTGCTCACAACACATTCACAGTAGATTATATTTGACTAAAGAAACATTACATGGCTAACGCTTTCCCAAGACTGTGGCCTGTCTCCACGTGGGACCAACACCGGCTATTTTATCTGTTGCCAGAGGGAAGGGAGACGCCATTCTGTCAACACGTACAGTCACTATATCTTCACTAGACATGAATAATAAACATGAACACAGTAATATTCACTTCTAAATAAAAGAAAAATCAAATATTTCAGAGCTACGAGACCCACCTGTTGCCAGAGGGAAGGGAGACGCCATTTTGTGCTCTCTCCCTCAACACCCACAGGCATCTGAAGTTATTGGAACCTTAGCTAGTTCTCTCTCTCTCTCTTCTTTCACAAATAATTTTACTGAACCGTGAGTTTAAATAAAAATGCAGGAATAATTGGCTAGCAAGGTGAGCATATAGGCTGGACATTAGTTGAAGTTAATAATTGAATTCTAAATTACTAACATATTTTATAAGCTAGGGTATGATACCTTATGAGTTACTGGTAGGCTGACGCAACATGATGTAATTCTATTATTCGTATTACCATTGATTAGAGAAAACTACAGTTGAAATAAGTAAAGACTATTTATAATAAATGTTTCAAGACTTTTAAATCACTCCCACGAATACACGCCTTATAAAAATACTTTTTTCATATAATCACTAAACCTTTAATTACCGCTATTATCCTCCTCTTCACCGCAAGCTACAAAAGAAAACAATTATTGGGGAGACTCAAAGAAACTCACTAGCTCTGCCCTTGGACTGCTATCATCCTTCAACATTGAGAGTACTATGAGAACTGCTGGTATGGACAGAGGAAATGAGAGAATAGGAAGTTAATTTAGTTTTCCATAAGCTATAGAACTGTTGAAGAGGCTGGTACAAAAATGAGCCTAAAATGTCATAGGTGGTTACAGGACAAGTTGCCTACAAAAGGTTATATTAACAGATACACTATTTGATAAGCTGACAGTGTTTCTGAATTCATATGAGAAAATAGTAATAAGTGATAATTTACCTAACTGCATTGGTGATAAATGAAGGCGTTGAGGCAAACGTCAGAGTGTGAGAGGTAAGGTGGACACACAGGGAGCAGGAATGACAATACTGGTGTGGTAAACTGCTTCATTAATTCCACTCTGATCAAATGATTACCTCTTGCACAATTACAGTTCCTTCAAAACCAAAACCAACACCAGCTTGATAAATTGCAATCAATGTTTCAAATTCATACCTCTTGCACTTACACTTCCTTCAAAACCAAAAACACCAGCTTGATAAATTGCAATCAATGTTTCAAATTCATACCTCTTGCACTTACACTTCCTTCAAAACCAAAAACACCAGCTTGATAAATTGCAATCAATGTTTCAAATTCATCTTAACCTCAATTATATACAAAAATTGAAAAAGAAAAAAATACTTGCTTTTATAACCTTTACATACATACACATTAAAGAAATTTTCATTATGTATTCAAACTCATAACATTTTGTGTAGTAATATTTAAACAGCTGACCATCCCAGGACTCAGCTCCAGCCAGTTGTGTTTGAGGAGAAAGTTTCAACCAGAAGAGAAATTAAGGTACTGAGATTCCAGCCAGAAGTCACCAGAACCTAACCAAGGGCCAGGTTCTAGGGCTTCCTTACCTGCTCACATTAAACCAAGTGGTGAGACTGACTGCTAAACTAGAGTACAGCTTTCATTTAACCCATAAAGAGTGGGTACCTTTAAATAAATAGATGAGTTAAATACCTTAAACATCTGAAACTGGATGCCATTTTTGTCAGGAAGCTAAATAAGTGTTGATGTGATGAGTTCGCACACTTTTGTTTTCAGTAAGTAGGGCTTGTCTGTCACTGTCCCATCACCACAGCCCTCTCATCACCCACTCCACTCCACAGCAGAACACTAGATGAGTGATCTGACACAAGCAGGAATGAGTGACTGACCCCTTCTCCTGTGCCTGTCTTTCACAATCAGCTGCATTTGATTTGCATTCATGGCAGGCTCAGCACCGACCATTTGCAAGGAGCACCCACACTTCACGGGCTAAGTAAATAAATGGGAAAAGAAAGTACGTCAAAATCATAAATAAGAATTCCGTTAAATGTCAGTCTTCTAACTCTGGCACTAAGTAACAGAGCTGGAACAAAATAAAGGTAAACACTGGACTGGAAGAATTTACACGTGGAAAAATTGAATTCCACGTCACTCGTCAGACTGCAACATTTAGCACAGACCATCACTTCCCTTCCACAGGAGTTTAGTAAGCCACTCAGGCCCTGCCCCTCCAGTTCACTACATTCCCTGCCTTCAGCAAGCAGCAACATACAAGACAACACTCACAGACAGGACTTCAGGTTAAAATACTATGTAGCTACCTATCTACTTTGTCATTATCACGTAGCAGACTCTACAGCCACGTGTGCGAGGGACCGCCTGCCCCGCACACCGCCGCCAGTACCCAGGCAGCTACTACTTCTATTAAGCGGAGATCTCAAAGGTGGATTCTACCCCGTACAGTCCCAGTATTGCTGTGTTGGCCAGGAAGAACTTGGCTTTCTTCACATTTGTCCCTGCAAGTAAAGAAAATTCCACTTAGCACAAGTCCAGTCAGTGATCAAGATAAGGGGACTAAATGTTGCAGCAGGCTAAAGAATATTCCTGCAAAAAATGAGTAATGTAGTGAAAGATAAGACTTAACATCTGCATCTTCAGTCAAGTGATGATTAAAACTTGCTTTATTTTCTCCTTCAGAATAATCAACATAATTTCATTGTGAGGGAGTTCCAAGGCTGTACAAGATATCAGAGTATCCTTGCTTGGTGACTGAAATATATTCCTAGTAACTATGGGTTAAGATATGCTGCTGC
>NC_087152.1:10000-20000 GCF_035594125.1 Scylla paramamosain | reverse complement strand
TGGATTGAGAGGTAGTTACAAGTGCTGGAAGAGAGAAGTAGAGAGGTGCACTGGTGATGTTAATAAATGAAGTGTTATATGGCAGTAAGGCATCTCAACTTTTTATCATGACTCAACAAGGAGCGAAGAGCAGGCTTCTCTCTCTCTCTCTCTCTCTCTCTCTCTTATTCTTTAACTCTCCTCCCGACTCCCTCTCTCTCCCTGCTTGCCTTTCTCCCGTCTCTCTTTCTCTCCCTCGCTCCTCTTCCCCTCCCCTCTCCTCTCCCAGGCTACTTACTCTGTCTCTCTCCCTTGCGTCTCTCGTCCCTTGCCTCTCTCACCTCTTGAAGAATAACAATATAAACCTGAAGTAACAAACGCAAGGAGTGAGGAGGTGAAATAAGCCGGCGTGCCACCACCACCACCACCACTGTCCTCACCTGTGCCACGGTGCCCACTGTGTGCCGCAGCCGGTGGTACACAGACGCCTGTTCCCACACAGATAGGTAGATAGACTGACAGACACACAGACACACAGATAGATAGATTGATAGACACACACACACACACAGATAGATAGATTGATAGACACACACACACAGATAGATAGATTGATAAACACACACACAGATAGATAGATTGATAGACAGACAGACAGATGTAGATTAAAGGATGTTTGATAGATACAAACAGATAGACAGACAGAAAGACAGATACAGACAGGCACACACAAAAAACACACAGAATTTCCACAAAACACACAAAACACACAATTATCTTCTAAAACATATTAAAACACACAGATTTTCTCCAAAACACACAAAAAACGCACAATTCCCTTTCAAAACACACAAAAAACACACAATTCCCTTCCAAATCACACCAAAACACACAGATTCTTTCCAAAACACACAAAAAAGAATACAATTTTCTCCAAAACACACCAAAAAACACAATTTTCTCCAAAACACACAAAAAACACACAATTCCCTTTCAAAACACACAAAAAACACAGAATTCCCTTCCAAAACACACCAAACCACACAGATTTTCCACAAAAACACCCCAAAAACACACAATTCCCTTCCAAAACACACACCACACAGATTTTCTACAAAAACATCCAAAAAACACACAATTCCCTTCCAAAACACCCAAAAACACACAGATTGATCAAAAACACTAAAAAAAAACACTTATTATACCACCAATAACCTTAAATAAATAAATGGCCTTTAAATAAATAAAAATACTTAAAATACCACAGTTTACCCCAAAAGATCCCTAGAACGAGCAAATTTAGCCTAGATACCAAAGTTTAAGGGCAACCCGAACCTGCCCACACCCTAAATACCCCTGAAACTTTAAAATTCCTTAAAAAACGTGGGAAAAAAAAAAAACAGAACCCTTTAAATAAATCACGAAAAAAACACGAAATTATATGAAGCCCAAAAAAACACAAACACTAATCCCTAAATTCTCACCCTAAAAAACCCTAAAAAACCCTAAAAATTACCGTAAATTAGGGGAAAAACTTAAAAAAAAAAACACCAAAAATCTTATGAGGAAAACGTGGGAGACTCAGTGCAGTGACCATGGGGCTCCCTATTTCCCTTAATTTCTCCCTTATTTCAGGTCCCCCGCGGCGCCTCAGGATCCCCAGGGGCTCACCATGGATGCAGGGAACTGGGGTACTGGGGGCGGCCTCCGGGGTGGGGAATTACTTGGGAAATTTGCGAAAAAAGATAAGATTTCTATGCACTGTGGTAGTAAACACGAGGGAACTGTTGTCTTGATCTTGATCTTGATGGTACAGGTGGCACAGGATCACTCCTGAGTCAGGCCTTTGGATCGACAACTCCTGTAGAAGGGGAAAAAAAAAAAGAGAGAAACGAACAGCATCCTCTATCCTAATTGTTCATACACCTGACACGCCACATTCTCTCCAGAAACTGTTTCACAGCCTCAATCATTCTTTCACTCGCCTCTCTACACAGTCCCAGCAACAACACCATCCATTCCTTTCCTGTGTTCTCCACTCTTTCATTCGTATCATGCCCTAACTCAGTCAGTATCACTTGCATCATCTCATTCCTGTCTCTGGCATACTGCACACACTCCAGCACCACATGTTCCACCGTCTCATCCTCTCCCATGTCACACATCTGGCACAGGGACTCAGACCACCTGTAACTCCTCGCATTCACATCCATACACTGTGCCCTCGCTCGGAAGAGAAGATCACCGCCCAGGCTTCCATCATACCACCTTTCATACCTCGGGGCCTCTTTCTCCTTGTACCATTCCAGGGTCTTCTTTCTTTCCATCTCATTCTTCCATTCATTCAGTCCCACACATTTCACTTCTTTGTCTATCTCATTCTTCCATTTTCTCACATCCCATTCGGCTCCCACTCTTCCTCCTCTTGTTACCACCCATTCACGCTCATTTTGATTCCTACCAGCCATTCTTATCGCCCACACAACTTGCAATCCACTCCTGTCTGTCATTCTCATGCATCTCTTCCTCCATTTGCTTCCACTTTCATTCCACAGGTACACCTTCCTTGCTATTCTTGCATCATCCATTCTCTCAAGCCTAATCTTGTGTGGCTTTTGTGAGTCTTTCCCTAAAGGTGCGCCATCCGATGTCACCTCTCAAGGCTTCAACTGCTGTGCCCCTCGGTGGACTCAGTGCCAATCTTTGCTACTCTATTCTGGCCCACTTCTAACTTTTCAATTTTATTTTCCTTCCATGCAATCACATCCATACCATACATTATACATGGGACAGCCACACTCTTCCACACTTCTCTCAACACATCATACTTACTTGCTCTCATCCTTGCCGCGCTTCCCAGTCGACCTACCCACTGGTTTAGCATATTTATCTTTTCATTCTTTGCCTTTGCACACCCACTAGGACTCATCCACATCCCTGAGTACTTGTATTCTTGCACCTGTCTCAACTCATTCTCTCCAAGTCTCCATACCACATTACTTTCATCCTCTGACCCATTCACAATCATTACTTTGCTTTTCTCACTGCTAAACCTTACTCCAAAGTCTTTACCATAGCCATCCACTACATCCAACAAACTTTGAAGCTCATCTGCCATTCACTCATAACAACTATGTCATCTGCATAAAGGAGTACACATACTTTATCATTCCCCCACACTTACCCCTACATTCATTCTTCTCATCCTGGCTGCTACCTCCTCTGTATACAGGCTAAAAAGGGTTGGTGACAATATACAGCCCTGCCTAACTCCTCTCTCACTCTTCACTCAGTCTGTCCCCCATGTGTACATAATACAACGGGCCTCATAAGAGCTGGACGAAATACCGCTTTTTTAATATAAATACCTAAATATTCACTAATTCATAATAATTTTGCGCAATGTTCGTCGTGGCTGATGTTGATTCATGCATGTTGTATGTAAATGTCATCTGAACCCTCTCTGGTTAGATTTCGTTGTGATATTAGGGATTTAATATTTCTCCATTTTCTCCCCTTGGCTAATGTCCACCTGCTTCCAACAACATCAATGGAAGCTATCTAAAAACGCATCAATCCTTAAAAATAATCAATATTATATAATATTAAATAAATACAAAGCCAAAAAGGAAAAAATGAAGGTCGAGAACACAAATATTAAGTCAATGTACGGTGAAAAGTGAGCCCGTTATAAAGACGCAATTTGTACCCCGGGCAGCAGTAGCGGTGTTAAACAACCCCTTTTATGAACTGCTATTGAGGAACTCTACGGACATAATGTGCGTTTCGGGGGTTTTAGACTTTCAAGAGTAAAAAAACAACAAAAAAAAACAAAAACAACATGAATCAAATAACAAGCATCAATAACAACAACAAGGAGAAAAAAACAAGCAACGACGACAAAAACAAGAAAAAACAACAAAAAACAGAAACAACAACAACGACTACATTTTCTATGATGAATAAGAAAATGGTTATGGGTCACTAATTCATTTTTAATTGCTACTCATATTTTGTCCTTTTTTTTGCCATTCATATTGATTATATTGCTTGTTTAATCCATTGAGTAATATGATGCTACTCTATGGGCATTTAACGTGTGAGAAATGTTTAATAATTCGATCAAATAAAGACAGAAAAGAGTTAATCTCATCAAATGTCTACTTGCAAACGTTACAATATTATGGTCAAAAAAACAAAAATACGCAAATAATCAAGATTTAATTAAGTATGAAAGTGGGATAAATTATTTTACACATGCTCTGATTATGGCAGCACTAAACAAGCTATATTAATCTTTTTCTTTGAGAGAGTTTTATTTCATGGTGTTTCAATATGGCTGTCTACCTGACTTCACACTTACCGTTTTTTCAAAGGCTGTTTCTGCTTATTTGAGCGATAAATGACTAAAATGAACACTTAGAAATAAAGATAATGCACTTAACATTTATTTTTCTGGTTACTGGTGATATCTTTCTCTTACTGAAATAATATCGCTTTCAGACATAGATATAACATATACTTCACTTCCTGACGTAATTATATAACCCTGAATGACATACATATTTCAGATTTTTAAGTTTATATTTTTAAAACTATTTTTTTGCCATTAACTAATATTTAACTTTCGATAAAATTAATTTACAGACAAAGGATCCTGAAGTTAACGGCAGCCATCTTGAAAATTTGACGTAATGTAGAATTTCCTAAATCTCTCTGAGGGTTAAGGTTATTCATCAGTCACTCTCTATCATTTCATTAATATTTCAATCAATATTTTTATTTATTTATTTATTTATTTATTTATTTTTAAGGTTAATATACACAAGGATATTGGCAGAGAAAAAAAATGAACACTCAGATAATTATACTCACAAGAAATGCACATTTTATTTATTTCTGATACAATTTTGCTTAAATAAAAATCAATGCATACAGACACTATAATCAAAATATTTATAGACAGGGTCCTTGAAATCCACACTGCTGGCTGGTGCTGTTACCAGAGAAGGTGGTACTGGTGGTAGCGTACATGACTGTCATGGGTGAAAGAGCAGAGAGGGAAAATAGGAGGAAGTATGACATACTTAAGAAAGTTGTGAGAGAGCATGGAGAGGAGAGAGTGCTAGTTATGGGTGACATGAATGCACATGTGGGAATACTGGGGGAACAGGTGAACAGGAATGGTGAAATGCTTGGAGAGTTTGTTGATGAACTGGAGCTGGAAAATCTGAACGTTACTTTGGCAGAGGGGCGTGTGACTTGGAGTGCAAGAGAACAGGAATCGGCAATTGACTACATGTTGGTGAATGGAAGAATGCGTGAAATTGTGTCGCACATGTGGATAGATGAGGATGGTTTGGTTGATATTGTGTCCGATCACAACATGCTGGTTGTGGAGTGCTTGATGCAGGGTGGGAATGAAGTGAAAGTGGCAAGTAAGAGAAAGAAGTGGAGACTGAGAGATGTAGGGTGGGAGAACTTTCAGGTTGATCTGAGTGAGAGAAGCTGGGACGACGAAAGTGTGCATGACGTGGAGCATCTGAATGAGAAACTGGTTGAGGACGTGAGGGGTGCTGCTGAGAACCAGATAGGGTTTGTGAGAGTAGGTAGAAGAAAGAATGTATGTAAACCATGGTGGAATGATGAAATCAGAGCAGCTAGGAAGGAGCGAAAGAGAATGAGTAGACAGTGTAGATGGCTGAGGAAAAAGAGGCATGAAAGCGATGAGGCAGAGAATGAGTATCTGAATGCATGGGCAGCGTATGTGAAGCAGCAGCGGTTGACGAGACGAATGATAATGAATGCTAAAGTGAAGAGTGAAAGGAGCGTGATTCAATCTTTAAGGGAGAAAGGTATGGAAGGTGGCCGTGAATGGTACAAGTTCATGAGAGGTGAGAATATGTCAGGCAGTGTTGGTGTGGAGAGTCTAAAAGTGGAGGGTGTAGTTATAACAGAGAAGGATGGAATCAGGGAGGCAATCAAAGGGTTCTGGGAAGAAGTAGGTGGGGTAGGTGAGATGTTTAGTGTGAGAGAAGAATGTGTAACACTGGAAAGGAAGAATGCAGATGAACTGGATGAAAGAATCAGTAGGGATGAAGTGGAGAGGTGTGTGAGAAGGCAGAAGAATGGCAAGGCAGCAGGTCCAGATGATATACCCTATGAGTTCTACAAGAATGGTGGGGAGGTAGTGATAGACAGAATGACTGAGTTATTCAACCGAGTGTGGGATGAAGAGAGAGTGCCAAGAAAGTGGAATGAGAGCCGAGTGTGTCTGTTACATAAGGGAGGATTTAAGAGTAAGAATGAGCTGAAGAACTACAGGCCAATTGCATTAGTGAATACAGTAGGTAAAGTTTTCAGTGCAGTGTTGAATGAGAGACTGTGTAAATGGATTGAGAGAGCTGGAGTGCTGGGTGAAGAACAGAATGGTTTTCGTAGGGACAGGAGAGCTGAGGACAATATGTTTGTGGTGAATGAAATGATTGAGAAGAAAAAGAATGATGGGGGTAAATTGTACCTAGGTTTTTTGGATATAGAGAAAGCTTATGATAGAGTGAACAGAGAAATGTTAGGTAGAGTCTTAGAAAAGATTGGATTGAGTGCAAAGATAGTTAACGTAGTGCAAAGTATGTATGTGGACACAAGAGCTAGATACAGGCTAGGAGACATAGAAACAGACTGGGTGAAGAGTGAGAGAGGAGTTAGGCAGGGCTGTATATTGTCACCAACCCTTTTTAGCCTGTATACAGAGGAGCTAGCAGCCAGGATGAGAAGAATGAATGTAGGGGTAAGTGTGGGGAATGATAAAGTATGTGTGCTCCTTTATGCAGATGATGTAGTTGTTATGAGTGAATCGGCAGATGAGCTTCAAAGTTTGTTGGATGTAGTGGATGGCTATGGTAAAGACTTTGGAGTAAGGTTTAGCAGTGAGAAAAGCAAAGTAATGATTGTGAATAGATCAGAGGATGAAAGTAATGTGGTATGGAGACTTGGAGAGAATGAGTTGAGACAGGTGCAAGAATACAAGTACTTAGGGATGTGGATGAGTCCTAGTGGGTGTGCAAAGGCAAAGAATGAAAAGATAAGTATGGTAAACCAGTGGGTAGGTCGATTGGGAAGCGCGGCAAGGATGAGAGCAAGTAAGTATGATGTGTTGAGAGAAGTGTGGAAGAGTGTGGCTGTGCCATGTATAATGTATGGTATGGATGTGATTGCATGGAATGAAAGTGAAATTGATAAGTTAGAAGTGGGCCAGAACAAAGTAGCAAGGATGGCACTGAGTGCACCGAGGTGCACAGCAGTTGAAGCCTTGAGAGGTGACATGGGATGGAGCACCTTCAGAGAAAGACTGACAAAAGCCACACTTAGGTACAAGATTAGGCTTGAGAGAATGGATGATGCAAGAATAGCAAGGAAGGTGTACCGGTGGAATGAAAGTGGAAGCAAATGGAGGAAGAGATGCATGAGAATGACAGACAGGAATGGATTGCAAGTTGTGTGGGCGATAAGAATGGCTGGGAGGAATCAAAATGAGCGTGAATGGGTGGTAACAAGAGGAGGAAGAGTGGGAGCCGAATGGGATGTGAGAAAATGGAAGAATGAGATAGACAAAGAAGTGAAATGTGTGGGACTGAATGAATGGAAGAATGAGATGGAAAGAAAGAAGACCCTGGAATGGTACAAGGAGAAAGAGGCCCCGAGGTATGAAAGGTGGTATGATGGAAGCCTGGGCGGTGATCTTCTCTTCCGAGCGAGGGCACAGTGTATGGATGTGAATGCAAGGAGTTACAGGTGGTCTGAGTCCCGCAGCAAAGTGTGCCAGATGTGTGACATGGGAGAGGATGAGACGGTGGAACATGTGGTGCTGGAGTGTGTGCAGTATGCCAGAGACAGGAATGAGATGATGCAAGTGATACTGACTGAGTTAGGGCATGATAGGAATGAAAGAGTGGAGAAGACAGGAAAGGAATGGATGGTGTTGTTGCTGGGACTGGGTAGAGAGGCCAATGAAAGGATGATTGAGGCGGTGAAAGAGTTTCTGGAGAGAATGTGGCGTGCCAGGTGTATGAACAATTAGGATAGAGGATGCTGTTCGTTTCTCTTTTTTTTTTTTTTTTTTTTCCCTTTCTACAGGAGTTGCCGATCCAAAGGCCTGGCTCAGGAGTGATCCTGTGCCACCTGTACCATCAAGATCAAGATCAAGATTTGTGTACCCCTTGATCCTGGACGTGACCAAGGGAGAGAGACGAGTTAAAGGAAGATCTCAATTTACTACTGAACTACAAAGGGAGCGAGGAATGTGACAAAAAGGGAGCAGTAAGTAGCAGGCAGGGTGTGTTAACATATAGCAGGAAGCAGATATGGCAGTGGAAGTTATTGGGGTTTTCAAGGTTCCAATAGTTTAACAGGCTGCAGTGGAAGTTATTGGGGTTTTCAAGGTTCTGGGTAGTCTGGGCGTGTGTGGCAGTGTTTGGGTGTGTGTGGCAGTGTCTGGGTGTGTGTGGCAGTGTCTGGGTGTGTGTGGCAGTGTTTGAGTGTGTGTGGCAGTGTTTGGGTGTGTGTGGCAGTGTTTTGGGTGTGTGTGGCACCCAGACACTGCCACACACACCCAAACACTGCCACACACACCCACACACTGCCACACACACCCAGACACTGCCACACACACCCACACACTGCCACACACACCCAAACACTGCCACACACACCCAGACACTGCCACACACTCAAACACTGCCACACACACCCAGACACTGCCACACACACCCAAACACTGCCACACACACCCAGACACTGCCACACACACCCAGACACTGCCACACACACCCAAACACTGCCACACACACCCAAACACTGCCACACACACCCAGACACTGCCACACACACCCAGACACTGCCACACACACCCAGACACTGCCACACACACCCAGAAAGAACCCTGACAACACTAATTAATTCCATCATTATTTCCTTAATTAATAGCAGTCATTCACATATCAACAATAATGAAATAATGAACTTTAATAAATCTTTAAAAAAATATATATATATCTTGGGTAGTGATATTGTTATACTCTTCAATAATATCAATAACATCTTTTCTTCGTGTCTGTGTATCAAACCGAACCATTTGAAACTTAATCCCTTGTTCCTTGACCTTCCTGACCTCTGTCTTGCTTTGTACTGACCTTGTGACCTTTACAATTCCTTAAACTGGATTTTTATGTTAATACTATTTTTTTTTTCTTTTTTTTGGCAAATAGATGGAGTTTGCAGAAGCGGTGAAAGCTTTGGCACAGGACAAGGAAAGGGTTATTGAAGATTTGAAGATTAGGATTCAGCTTCTAACAGATGAATGTGACAGAAGAAGAGGAGGAGGAGGAGGAGGAGGAGGAAGAGAGGAGGAGGAAGGGAGAAATGTTGGAGGACAGATATTGCAAGAAAATGTTGAATTGAAGGTAAGAGTGTGTTTGAGTGTGTTTGGGTGTGTTTTGAGTGTTTTGGGTGTGTTTTGAGTGTTTTGGGTGTGTTTTGGGTGTGTTTGGGTGTGTTTTGATGTGTTTTGGGTGTTTTGAGTGTGTTTGGGTGTGTTTGGGTGTGTTTGGGTGTGTTTTGAGTGTGTTTTGAGTGTGTTTCACCAAGTGCTGTTCACTGTCAACAGACACACTCACACATTGTCCTCTCCCTCTCTCTCTCTCTCTCTCTCTCTCTCAGAATGAGATCACCTCACTGCAGAAACAAGTCAGAAATTTGGAAATTGAACTGGCAAGAGCAAAACGGTTTTCATTTGTGACGCAGCAGAGCACCACCGCCACCACCACCACCACCACCACCGCTGCTGCTGCTGCTGCCATCGACATGACAGCCTCCACAGCCTCAACGACTGTTAATGAAGACACGAGAGAGAATTTGGTACGTTAGGTTAGGTTTACCAGTGTCTTCTGAATCACTGTGCTTTGTCAATGTCACTGTTTTGCAAGGCCACAGGGATGGCCTTGCAAAACACAGGGGTAGCTGG
>NC_087152.1:0-5000 GCF_035594125.1 Scylla paramamosain | reverse complement strand
TCTCTCTCATATGAATAATATTTTGCTAATGATAGTCATGGATTAACAAAAACCTAACTTGACCTGACCTGACCTAACCTAACCTTGCTAACCTAACTTAACCTAACCTAACTTCATCTCTAACCTAACCTAGCCTAGCCTAACTTAACCTAACCTAACTTCATCTCTAACCTAACCTAGCCTAGCCTAACTTAACCTAACCTTGCTAACCTAACCTAACCTAACCTAGTCTAACTTAACCATGCTAACCTAACCTAACCTAAGCTAACCACACACCCTCCCCAGCAGGCATGTCACAGCAGGGGGCATCTGGCACTGGAAGGCGCCACACTTTTGGAATGTCAGCGAGTGGTTTAGAGGAGAGAGAGAGAGAGAGAGAGAGAGAGAGAGAGAGAGAGAGAGAGAGAGAGAGGAGAGAGAGAGAGAGAGAGAGAGAGAGAGGAGAGTCCATGAAATACAACTACATACATTGCTGCCTTACAAACACCACCACTACCTCCACCTCCACCTCCACCTGCCACCACCACCTCCTTCTCCTCCTCCTCCTCCTCCTCCTCCTCCACAGTGCAGTCAGCCTCCAAGGGGACATAGCTCCACATACAGGTTTCTTCCATTTTCTCCGCCCCAGAGAGGTTGTTATTAGGCATTATGAGGATAGTGGATGAATAAGTGTGTGTGTGTGTGTGTGTGTGTGTGTGTGGATGGGTAGAAGGGTGGATAAGTGGATGAATTTATTTTATTTTTTTTTTATATATTTTTTTTTTATTTTGTGTATTCATTATTTTTGTTTAAGATGATTCTCTATCTCTCTCTCTCTCTCTCTCTCTCTCTCTCTCTCTCTCTCTCTCTCTCTCTCTCTCTCTCTCTCATCTCTCTCTCTCTCTCTCTCTCTCTCTCTCTCTCTCTCTCTCTCTCTCTCTCTCTCTCTCTCTCTCTTCACTTCCAACAGAACCAAATGTGGATGAAGTGGAGAGAATCCGTTCAAATTTACAGCAGATGGATAGATTCCTTGGCCCTTATCCACATGAGTCCTGGAAGAAGTGGATCTCTCTCACTCAGCACGTGGAGGAGACAGAACTTAAGTGGATGATCCCTCTGTCAGGTGTGGAGGTGGTAATAATAGTAGTAGTAGTAGTAATCGTATTAGTAACGTCTGGCATGGAGGTGTACATTCCTCACTGTTTTTTTAACCTTCCAGATCTTTGTTTAACACAGCTTGTTCTTGTGCTATACATGATAGAGAGGTGGCCCACAAAAGGTACTTAAGCCTTCCATCACAGGAATCTCATGCACTTTATATTTCTGTCTGGAACCATGCCAAGTCTGTTCTCCAACTAGCCAAAACTTCATTAACAGTGTCAGAATCTTTCAATATCTAACTTCCCTTGTGACTTCTGGCACCAAGCTGAAAATATTTCCAATAACTTTGCTTCTTCTTGTTTCCCTCCTTTATTTCAACCAGATGGCACCACTGCTACCATATGTCTCTAAAGCTGAAACTCCTTTGCTCAGACCTTTGCTAAAAACTCTACCTTGGACGATTCAGGGCTTGTTTCTCCCTCTCCTCCACCCTCTGACTATTTCATGCTACCTGTTAAAATTCTTGGCGATGACATTTTCCACTGCTAACACATGTCTCTAAAGCTGAACTCCTTGCTCAGACCTTTGCTAAAAACTCTACCTTTTAAGATTCAGGGCTTGTTTCTCCCTCTCCTCCACCCTCTGACTACTTCATGCTACCTGTTAAAATTCTTGGCGATGGCATTTTCCACTGGTACCACACCTATTTCTAAAGCTGAACTCTTCGCTCAAACCTTTGCTAAAAACTCTACCTTGGACGATTCAGGGCGTTTCTCCCTCTCCTCCACCCTCTGACTACTTCATGCTACCTGTTAAAATTCTTGGCGATGGCATTTTCCACTGCTAACACATGTCTCTAAAGCTGAACTCCTTGCTCAGACCTTTGCTAAAAACTCTACCTTGGACGATTCAGGGTTTGTTTCTCCCTCTCCTCCACCCTCTGACTACTTCATACTACCTGTTAAAATTCTTGGCAATAGTGTTTTCTGTGCCCTCATTTGCCTAAACCCTCAGAAGGCTTGCTTGGAAATTTTGTAGTAAGCAGTTTGTAAATGAAGACTTGCATACAAATTGTATTGTGAGAAGAGTTTTGCTCCATACTGAATATTTATCCTCATGAAGTTACAAAATATAGTCTTGATTCTTCCTGTAGTTTGAAATTAATGATTGGGCAGTCTTTCATTCTCGTTCAGTTATACTGCGCAAAATTCTGGCTAATTCTTGGCTCCAGCACGGCCGCCATTTCCCTGCTCCACTACAAATTTTGCCCCTCCTCCTCCTCCTCCTGTGTCTTGAATTAAAGGTTTCTGTCCAGCGTTTTCAATACAGGTGGGTCTCCTCCTTCACACTTACAAACCCAGTGTGATGGTGGTTTGTGTGTTTGTGCGTTGGCTGAGCTTGGGTGTGCAATAGCAGTAGTGATGGTAGTAGTAGTAGAATCTATCATCTACTACTACTACTACTACTACTTCTACTACTACTACTACTACTACTACTACCACCATGTGTGTGTGTATGTGTGTGCGTCTTGGACTGAGCCTCCCCATGTGGGATTACCAGCTTGATATAGTGATAGACAGACAGACAGATTATTATTACTATATTATCAGCCATTAATTCAGATAGATTATTATTATTATTATTATTATTATTATTATTATTATTATTATTATTATTATTATTATTATTATCAACCATTAATTCTCTCCTTATTTTCCAGGTTGAGTTTGTTCGGCAGCAAAATTAATACCTGTCACTGGGTTCAGATCTTCCAAGACACGCAGACACACACAGCAGCCCCTCCACCTCCTGGGGTTCAGATCTTCCCAAGACACACAGACACACACAGCAGCTTCTCCACCTCCTCACAGCCCTCCACAGCCCCTGACAGCCTTCATACACCACCAGAACAGCAACACAGCTTCCACAGGCCTCTCAAACATCACAGGAGCCTCACAAACAGCCCCACACAGCACCACAAACCCACTAGACCCCCCAGCCCATTACCTCACCCCACTTCACAGCACCCCCCCCCCCCTCCACAGCTCCCAGAAATGAAGCCGAGGGAAGGGACTATATTTTGTTTCACCCAGCCCCCCACCAGAACCTACAGAGGGGGGGCTAGTGAAGTCAGAATATAGTCTTTACTCTTCCTACAGTTTGAAGTTAATGTTTGGTATGGTGGGTAGTGGTGGTGGTGGTAGTAGTAGTAGTAGTAGTAGTAGTAGTACTTATTTTCTTTATTATGAAATTTTTAGTATATATTTATTTTCTCCTTTTTCTATCTTTTTCTTCTCAATATCTTCTCTCTCTCTTTGTCTGTCTGTTTTTCTTCTCTCTCTCTCTCTCTCTCTCTCTAATTGTAGTAATAGTAGTAGTAATTATTGTATATTTTTTAACACCAGCATAATAGCATTAGTAACACCAGTAGCAACACACACAATTACGTACAGTATTAAATAAATTGTGATTCGGATTACTCTTGCAGGCCGGACAGCTTAGTGGCAGAGCTCCAGGTGGCCTTCGTCAGCTTCTTGGTGGCACAGGTGTGGGATGGCTGGGACCAGTGGAGGTGTGTGGAGGAGCATCTGTGCCAGGCAGAGGTGCTGCTGCTGGAGGGGCTGCAGTTGTGTGCAAAGCTCCTCTTGGTCCTACACTATATTTTTCGTCTTTCTATATATAAAGTTGTCTCTCTCTCTCTCTCTATTACGTTAACTTAACCCTTTCCTTCCCCACAGATCCCTGAAGACCTATTCATCAACATTGTAGTCCAACAACTTCCTTGCCTCTGCACTCAACACTCTCTTCACCAACATCAAGGACAACTCCGCCAACCTGCCTTGGTCCTTAAGGCTCAGCACTTCAAGGACCACCTCTCTGCCAAGTTCGAGTGGGATCTGACACTTGGGGACGAGAGAGTACACGCTGGTGGTGGTTGACTTGGTGTGTGGAGTGATGGGGTGATGGGGGTGTTCTGGGAAGGGGCATGTTTGTAATTGTGTGCTTGTGTGATTCTTTGTTTTATTTTTTCTTATTGTTTTTCTTGCTCATCTTTCTTCTTCTTCTTCCTCTGTGTGTGTTTTGTGAGAGAGAGAGAGAGAGAGAGAGAGAGAGAGAGAGAGAGAGAGAGTATAGGAATGGAATGGAGGAAGAGAAAGGAAGACGAGGAGAAAGGGAGAAAAGAATATGTAGTAGTAGTCTCTCTCTCTCTCTCTCTCTCTCTCTCTCTCTCTCTCTCTCTCTCTCTCTCTCTCACAGCCCACAGCCCCACAGTATGTCCCCCACAGTATGTTGACTTACCCACAGTCACCAACCACAGCCCCCTCCACCAATATAGGCCCGCACCCCGCCCATTTTAACACTCACTGTCTCCTCAGGTTGTGCGTGTCTCCAGCACCCTGCAGTACGTACACACACACACACAGACAGACGGACATCATCAGAGGAAGAAAATGCTATGTTCTGTAAAAGTTTATGACATTAAGAAAATAAAGGGTTAAGATTCAATTATTTTTCTCTCTCCTTTCTGACTCAAAAATTAATTATTAAAAACTTTAAGTCAATATATCAAAATTTAATCCTTATAGAAAAGTTTAGAATGTTACAATAAGTAGTAATAATAAAATAACACAACAAAATATTAACTTGATAAGACAATAATAATAATAATAATAATAATAACAGACAAACCTGAATTTTACTTAAAGACAAAAAGGGAAGAGAGGAAGAGGATGATGAGGAGGAAAACACACAGGGAAGAGAGAGAGAGGATGATGATGAGGAGATGAGGAGGAAAAGACAGGGAAGAGAGAAAGATGATGAGGAGGAGGAGGAGGAGGTACATATGAATTAAAGGAAGACAGAAGTGAAGAGGATGACAGGGGAAGAATGAAGAAGTGAAGAGGATGACAGGGGAAGAA
>NC_087151.1:42175192-42181690 GCF_035594125.1 Scylla paramamosain | reverse complement strand
CCACAGACAAGGACAATAAATAAATAAACAAATAAACAAGTGTGTAAATAAACAAGTCAACAAAAATATTAGATTAAAAATTTATCAGTCAGAGAGAGAGAGAGAGAGAGAGAGAGAGAGAGAGAGAGAGAGAGAGAGAGAGTGACAATGACAAGTTGTGCTCTCATCCGCGTCACTGTGATGTCATAACTCTCCCGACGATCAGAGAGAGAGAGAGAGAGAGAGAGAGAGAGAGAGAGAGAGAGAGAGAGAGAGAGAGAAATTTCTTATTTACTTTTCATTCTTATTTTTTCATAACCTCTCTACTTATCCTCCTCCTCCTCCTCCTCCTCCTCCTCCTCCTCCTCCTCCTCCTCCTCCTCCTCCTCCTTCTCTTCCTCTTCTTCCTCCTCCTCCTCCACTTTTTCTTCCTCATCGCTAACCATCATTTCTTATTTTTCTCCTTTTATTTTTCTCTCTCTCTCTCTCTCTCTCTCTCTCTCTCTCTCTCTCTCTCTCTCTCTCTCTCTCTCTCTCTCTCTCTCTCTCTCCTTTTTTTCCATATTCAGCATTAGACATAATCAAACTTTTCCTCTTGTCTTTTTCTTCCTCCTCCTCCTCCTCCTCCTCCTCCTCCTCCTCCTCCTCCTCCTCCTCCTCCTCCATTAACCTATAGATGAGTGACAGTCTGGGGAGAAATTAAGCGAAGAAGATTTTTACAGGATGTCGGAAGAAAGAGAGAGAGAGAGAGAGAGAGAGAGAGAGAGAGAGAGAGAGAGAGAGAGAGAGAGAGAGACGTTGGAGAGAGAGAGGAAGGGACGGAGGAAGGATGGGAGGGAGGGAAGAAAAAAAAGGGAAAAAAAGGGAGAGGGAGAAAGGTATTGTATATGGGGAGACCTTTTTAACTTTCGCTAAGGAGTCAATGGAGTCATTTCACCCCCATTACATTAGAGAGAGAGAGAGAGAGAGAGAGAGAGAGAGAGAGGGTAGGGTATTATATTGTACTTCTTTGAATTACTGATGAACGGTTGATTTGTTCAGAGAGAGAGAGAGAGAGAGAGAGAGAGAGAGAGAGAGAGAGACGGTAATCATAAACAATAGTAGTAGTAGTAATAGTAGTAGTGGAGAAAGGAGGATTACAACAACAACAAGTACTACTACTACTACTACTACTACTACTACTACTACTACTACTACTACTACTACTACTATCATCGTTTTTTCCTGCTTTCCTTCCTTCCTTGCTTCCTTGCTGAAAATCTCGTGAAAAAAAGGAAAATATAAGAAAAACCAGCAGGGGCACAGGAAACGCAGGTAACAGTGCAGGTGTTTATTCACAGAAGGTGTGAACAGAAGGCTGGAGGTAGGTGATCTCCCGGCGCCAGGCCGCGCACTTCCACTTAACACTTATGACTGAAGCCTAGCTCGTTCACTCATACACGTATTCATGCCTCACACAAGTCTCGCTCATTCACTCGTTCACACAACTAGCTAACAACCACACACCTCCCCCGAGACATAAGGAAGATTCCTTATCTTTGTTATGGCTACCGTAACACATGAAACAAAGTTACAATGATTGAAGTACAGAAAACACGGTACATATACACAAAACAAACACAGCGTACAATGAACACGTACGACTAATCGTAGGTGCTACGGTGCCACCGCACCTGCAGTCGTCTCGGCTCCCTACGCTGTCGGCTGCTTCGACGCTCTGGTTGCTCTCGGCCACGGTGTACCCCGTTACCCTGATGCTCCGGGCTGCCGGGATGGTGGTGTTCCTCGTGACCCTGATGCTGAAGCGCTGCACCGCCATGAGCGGTGTGCTGCTCGACAGGAAGGGGAGCAAGAGGTCTGTGTGGGCGTAGGTGTCTTCTATTACGCCACATCACGCGACCGCTGCCCATCTTGATGAGGTAGTCTCTCCTTCGCCCAACAGCCACGATGACACCCAGGCGATCCCAGAGGCCTGTCGTGTGATCTTGAACGTCGACGTGGCCACCGAGGTGCAGGAGAGGAAGAGTACGGGCGGACGCGTCGTGGCGAAGTTTCGCTTTCTTCCTCAGTCGCTCTGCCTTGGCGTCGCACTCATCAGCAGCGCGCTGCCACTGCTGAGCGTATGAGCGATGATGAGCCGGGACACAGGACCTCATAGGATGACCGAAGAGGACTTGTGCTGGTGATCGCCCTTCCGCCCTCGGAGTGTTGCGCAGTTCCAGCAACCCGCGAGCGAACGCATCCTCGTCCAGGTGTCCCTGCTGTGTGGTCGTGAGGATCAGCTTCTTCACGGACTTGACCGCTGCCTCGGCGTGACCATTGGAGCGTGGATAATGAGGTGAAGATACACGATGCTCCACCCCCCATCGAGCCAGGAAGCGCCGTACCGATGAAGAAGTGAACTGCGGTCCACCGTCAGTCCTCAGGAGAACAGGCACGCCCGTGTCGGCGAACACACCCCGAAGGACACGAACGAGCTGATCAGCCGATGCTGGACGTGAGCATGCAGACACGTGAGGCCACCCAGACAAGCGATCTACATACACGAGGTATGTACGGCCTGCTGCGTGGAAGTAGTCTGCAGAAACTGACTCAAACACCCTGCTGGGTGTGTCCGTGTCCTGCCAGAGAGGTTCGTTGGCTTGGCTTGGTAGGAGTGGACGGCATAGTGAGCATCCAGAAACGACGTTCTCAACGTCTCTGTCCATACCAGGCCAGTACACCGTTTGTCGGGCCCGTCGCTTGGTGCGCTCCATCCCCTGATGACTGTCATGGAGTCGCTCTAGTGTTTCTCGGCGGAGGCTGTGAGGAATAAGAAGCCTCGGCCCGTAAACCACCAGGTCGTCGTCTACGGCCAGCAGACTGCGCACCGGCCAGTACGTACGCAAGCGGTGATCGAGGTCGTGGCAATGATCAGGGAAGCCCTCGATGATGACGTTCTTGAGCAAGCAGTACTCCCCGTCTCTTGCTGCTGCGGCACGTACCATTTCCACAGTCTGATCCTGGAGTGGTGCTAAGCGGACGCCGTCCTCATTGGTGGCAGATAACGCTGAGATGACCGCTGAGTGGAGAGGGTCGAGGTCACCAGAAGTAGCAGCATCCTCTTCCTCCACTGGGTCCTGTACTGGAGCACGTGAGAGGGCGTCGGGCACACAGTGTGTCGATCCCTTTTGCCAGCTTGCTGTGAAAGAATACTGAGCAAGCTTCTCCCTCATGCGCTGCAGCCGCAGGTTCTCTATTTCTCCCAACAACTTGCTATTGAGGAGAGGTATCAGCGGGCGGTGGTCACGCTGCTGTGGCGTTGGGTCGTAGGAATGAGGCCAGCTGATCACTTCTGTGGGCGTAGATAGAGGTGGCTGCGAGGCGGTCGGGTACTTGATGGAGCTGTTGCCGGTGTGCTGTTCTTCCCTGCGTAGCGGTCGGATTTGAGCCGGAAAATCTTCGGGAGGATTCCGAGAGCGATGGAATCGTACCAGCTAAGCAGCGCCCCCTTCACCTCCTTCACCACGCTCACAACAGTCTCAGCTTCCCTGTCGCCCAGTTGCAAGTGCGACGAGAAAGTTCCTACACAGGTGAGGGGTGATTACCGGCAGCATAAAGTCCATCACCATCAGCGGGCGCCAAGCTGGAGGGCGGGATTCCAAGGAGTGTTGCCGTGTCGAGGCCAATAACGGTCGTTTCGGCCCCAGAGTCAGGAGTCCACGTAATCTTGTCTCTTCCAGCGGGATGTGTGGCGGTAATGAGCACCTGGGGCGCAGGTCGTGCCGTCACCGTCTTTGTGTATACGCCTGATAAGAGCTGGTATACACTGGCACTGGCTCCCCGCCTCGGGCCTGCACCGCGATGAGGAGAGACAGTTGAGGAACTCCTCGAAGCTCCTCGTCGTTTCCTCACTGTCTGCTGACATACACTCGCAAAATGCCCTCTTTTCCCGCAGTTACGACACACTTTATCTATTGCCTGGCATCCCCTTTTGTCACTGCGACAATCTTTGCCACAACGATAACAGCCCGTGGGGCTTGAGCCCCCGAAACTGCCCTTCCTGTAGTTCGAGACAGCGTTCACACCATGGCTCGAAGAGTGAGAGCCGCCCCTTAGTACTGCACTACACTGGTTAGCGCTCTCTGATGCTCTGCAAATATCTATGGCGTTTTCAAGGGTGAGTTTCTTGTTTTCCAGCATGCGTTTCAGAGCCACTTCGTCTCGTGTCCCAACGACAATTCTGTCACGCAGCTGATGGTTTATGCACTGGTCGCAAAAGTCACAGAAATTGGCGATTTCCTTTACAGCACATAAAAAGTCGTCAAAACCTTCTTGCGTTTCTTGCACGCGGGAGTAGAAGTCTCTTCTATCCATGATGATGTTGCGCTGGCTTCGCAGGTACTCACACATTGCATCGAGGATGGTTCTTAACTCCGCGTCTCTCGGTAAGCTTATCCCGTAGCGAAGTGTACGGGTCCACTCGTCGTCTAGGACAGCAGCGAGTGCCGCCCTCTGCTCAGCCAGGGAGAGACAGTCTATCCTGGCGAGGGTTACGTATCCTTCAAACTTATGGCGCCACGTGTCGAACTCACGTAAAGATGCTGACGCCGTTAAGTGAGGAATGATGGTGGCGGACGTCGGGAACCTCGCGCCCTGGGTAGACGTGCTGCGGGCTGTGGTTTCGCCTTCATTGCTCGCCGTGGTGCGACTGGGAGCTTGTGTCCCCACTCTCTCCAGCAGCTGGGTTAAACGCTCCTCGCGAGCCTGACTCTGCTCCGACTGTCGCGCTAGCAGGGCAGCCAGCGCCTCCAACTGCTTCTCCATTCTGCGCCGTACCCACTGCAGCCTTGTCCTGATCCTACTCACTGCGCCATGTTCGACTCTTGACCAGCAGGGGCACAGGAAACGCAGGTAACAGTGCAGGTGTTTATTCACAGAAGGTGTGAACAGAAGGCTGGAGGTAGGTGATCTCCCGGCGCCAGGCCGCGCACTTCCACTTAACACTTATGACTGAAGCCTAGCTCGTTCACTCATACACGTATTCATGCCTCACACAAGTCTCGCTCATTCACTCGTTCACACAACTAGCTAACAACCACACAAAGAACTTGAAAGATTTTGAAACAACTTAATATTTTGGAATCCATTTTGCGAATTACAGGTAGTCATTAATTTTGTTAGCAGTGACAGCCTCTCCTCTTTTCTCCTCCTCCTCCTCCTCCTCCTCCTCCTCCTCCTCCTTCTCCTCCTCCTCCTCCTCCTTCTCTTTTCCTCCATGTCTTCATCTCCCTTATTTTCCACGTTTCTTTCACATTCTCCTTCCTTCCTTCCTTCCTTCCTTCCTTCCTTCCTTCCTTCTTTCCCTCCTTCCTTCCCTCCCTCATAAATTCCTTAGCCCTATTGCAAACTCAGCCAGAGAGAGAGAGAGAGAGAGAGAGAGAGAGAGAGAGAGAGAGAGATAATAGGTCGAGAAAAGGCAGGGATAGGTAACCAAATTATCTACAGGTGACAAAAGGAAGAGAGAGAGAGAGAGAGAGAGAGAGAGAGAGAGAGAGAGAGAGAGAGAGAGAGAGAGATAGGAGTTAGGTGTGAGAGGGATAGAGATAAGAGAGGAGAGTAAGGGGAGATAAGATGGGGGGTGAGGGGAGCTGGGAGAGGTGAAGCATATATGAGGCCCCCCGCGGCAGAAGAGTACTAAGCGCCATCGGGAGCAAAATGGCGTTTTTTGCCTCATCAGGTGCTCCAAGGCTTAATGCGCATTTTGGTATAGATAGTATACTTTTTCCACCATGTTAACAAGGTACAATTTCCCGTTGTTTGCAAAGTATTTTTTTCCTTAGCGACTAGGTGTTGACTCGGTGTTGGAAGTCGCCCGTGCAGAAGCGTACTATCTCCATCCAGCCAATGAGAGACCGCGGAGTGCTGTGACGTCAGAGCGCTGAGCCAATGAGAGCGCCGTATCTTCTGCCTCAGCCCCGCTCTGCCTCAATCTAGTTGCACTCATGCCCCAAAATGCCCATCCATTCTACCGGTCTATCATCGACGCCCAAGCAGGTGATGTCAATAGCACTCAAGATGATGGTGAACACGACAACTTGGATGAACTGTTGGAGTACGAATCGTAAAGGCATTGAGGGGTGGGGGGAGGGGGGAAGTGTGTAATAAACAATGAAAGTTAGTGATACCTGTAATAAAGAAAGGGAAAGTTAGTGTTACCTCAAGATTGTGTGAAGTGAGAAGTGCAAGATACCAAGACACCAATATCATTGAACATAGCTGAGTAAAAACTAAAAAAAAAAAAAAATACGAATCAATAATGGAAATGTTTATTTTTTTCCAGATGATGATTTTTTTATTTCCTCTGTTTTAATGTCATGTTATAGGTGTGTTTCAGGGCTTTAATTTGGTGTATATAACTTTACTCTAGCTTTACTGTACGGCTATTGACATTTTCGTAAAAGTTACAAAACTTTGACCTTCATTTCTGGCGAATATTGATTTTGGCACTTAGTACTCTTCTGCCGCGGGGGGCCTCAT
>NC_087151.1:42170192-42172692 GCF_035594125.1 Scylla paramamosain | reverse complement strand
TATTCTTTATCTATTTAATGCCATCACGCTGGTGCCAAATTGAAGGGCGGGACTGACTGAGGGCTGAGAACTGGCTAATACTCTTGTTTCTCTATTCTATGTTGGTCAGTGTGGTAAGATGTTGGCCAGCATTCTCAAACACTTCTTCGTCACACTTTCACAACATTCAAAAGACTCTAGTTGAAGTTACACTGTGTTTTTGCGGTTCTAGTGACAAATTAACACCATTTCTACACTATGAACAGGAGGAACACTCTTGAGAATCCAGCTAATCATCTTTGTGGCCTTTGAAAATAGTGTTAGTGAAGTTACAGGTGTTTTTAAGAGTGTTTTTGAGGTTCTAGTGACAAATTAACACCATTTCTACACTATGAACAGGAGGAACACTCTTAGTGGCCTTTGTAAATAGTGTTGGTGAAGTTACAGGTGTTTTTAAGAGTGTTTTTGAGGTTCTAGTGACAAATTAACACCATTTCTACACTATGAACAGGAGGAACACTCTTGAGAACCAAGGTAATCATCTTTGTGGCCTTTGTAAACAGTGGTGGTGATCGAGGTGGCGTAGCAAATATGAATCGTGCATGGCTGGACCTGTCGAGTCAAAACACACAGTCTTGCCTTGCACTGCTCCCCGCCACTCACCCACTGGCCCCGCTGTGACTGGCGTGTCACTCTCTCGTATGCTTGTGTTCGTGAATCATTGCCTTAATGTTCCTCTGTCCGTGCTTTCTTCCCCTCTCGCTCTGTCATTTACCCTCCCGCTCATCGCCTCCTAAATTCTGATGCGAGACCTGCCACCACCTTCACCACCGCTACTGCTACTACTACTACTACTACTACTACTACTTCTTTCATCAAATATTAATACAGAGGATAAAAGATGGAGGTTTTAAGTCTTACAATGTGTCCTAACCTCCTCCTCCTCCTCCTCCTCCTCCTCCTCCTCCTCCTCCTCCTCCTCCTCTTTCTCTAAACTGCATCTCATCGTAAAAAAAATGTTTCGGGAAAAAGTAGAGGAAAAAAATGGGAAAAAAGGGAAGGGTTTGGTAAATGCATGACACCATTTGCAAATTTCCCCCAAAGATGTTTGTTCCTGTGTGTGTGTGTGTGTGTGTGTGTGTGTGTGTGTGTGTGTGTGTGTGTGTGTGTGTGTGTTTCTGTCTCCTTCTGCCTTTATTTTTCTTCTTTATATTTTACTTATCTCTCTCTCTCTCTCTCTCTCTCTCTCTCTCTCTCTCTCTCTCTCTCTCTCTCTCTCTCTCTCTCTCTCTCTCTCTCTCTCTCTCTCTCTCTCTCTCTCTCTCTCTCTCTCTCTTTTTAAGGGAGTGTTAAAGGGTTTGCGTTGTTACCTGTAATTACCTGTACTTTGCACGAGGCCTCTTCTCTCTCTCTCTCTCTGTGTGTGTGTGTGTGTGTGTGTGTGTGTGTGTGTGTGTGTGTCCGAGGGTAGCTGCTAACATACCTGGGCCACGAATTCTACCTTAATTAGCCAACAGGTGAGAACAGATCCTTGAAATTAAAACTAGGGAGAGAAAAATAGATTAATTCTTTTTGTTTATTTACTCCTCTTCCTTCTCTTTTTTTTTTAGCTTCCTTTTGTGCTGCAGTCTCTTGAATAACTCCTTTGACTTCTACAGCCTCTGGGAAAGGGGAAAAAAATATGCTTTTGATTCTTTTTTTCTTTGTTTTTCGTGCGTGTTAAGATTTCCAAAGTGATTTTTAGTAAGTATGGCAGCTGGTAATAGGCAGACATGTATTATAGAGAGACTGCCACGTGTAGGCCTCATAGCTTCCTACACCGCCTCTTGTGCTGCTACTACTACTACTACTACTACTACTACTACTACTACTACTACTACTACTACTACTACTACTACTACTACTACCGAGGGACTGCCACGTGTAGGCCTGATGGCTCCCTGCACCGCCTCTTATGTTGTTGTGTTCTTTGTTAATTTTGTAAGTTGCAGTGAAATAGAAAACATTAGCAATTTAAATCCCCTCTCGGCCAACATAGGGTATCCAATTCGCGCCGCCCCACTCCCCGTCACCCCGCCAAGCCGCTCACCACAAAGCCAGTAGCCCAACCCACCCCATCCTATTAGTGGTCACCCCTCTCTATATAATTCACTTAGCGCTCTCTCTCTCTCTCTCTCTCTCTCTCTCTCTCTCTCTCTCTCTCTCTCTCTCTCGCCTGCTAATTAGTTTCCTGCACCACACCTTGACTTACCTGTGGCTAGACATGAGATTTCACCTCCATGCACCACCGCCACCGCCACCACCACCACCACCACCACCACCACCACTGCGTGACTGTCTGGCATTACAGTCATCATCAACGTAGAGTTAGCTCACGGACGGAATAATTGGAAGAGAGAGAGAGAGAGAGAGAGAGAGAGAGAGAGAGAGAGAGAGAGAGAGAGAGAGAGAGAGAGAGAGAGAGAGAGAGAGAGAGAGAGAGTATTTCAAACTCACGATGACCCACCAGGTGTTGGTCGCT
>NC_087151.1:42160192-42162692 GCF_035594125.1 Scylla paramamosain | reverse complement strand
AACAACAACAGCAACAATAAAACAAACACTCAAACAAACAAACAAACAAACAAACAAACGACCCACCATTCACTCGTATCATTTCAACCCGATTCGCTTCGTCTTCAATTTTTCGAAGCATCATTCCACACAACACTCACTCTCGCTCTCTCTCTCTCTCTCTCTCTCTCTCTCTCTCTCTCTCTCTCGCAGGCGCTGAGTTGACGTGAGTGGGCAGAGGAAGAAGAAGTAGAAGAAGAGGAAGAGGAAGAAGAGGAAGAGGAGGAGAGGGAAGGAAGATCTGAGCTGCGGATAAGGTAAAGATTCAAAGGTTATTATGTGTGTGTATAATAATAATAATAATAATAATAAACGGTTTATTATTTAGGCAGTTGACAAACTGAAAATGTACATAGGGGATGGGGAAAAACTTAACATTAATCCTAACGGTAAGACTAATCTAGGAGGGAAATACTACTGATTGATGGCTCGCACCATGGTGGGAATCGCACTGAGTCTGTACCGGTCCGTGCGCGGCGCCTTCAGGGGCGTTATTTTGTTGTGGTGTCTGGTGGCACGGACAGGGCGAGGCGCGTCGGGCGGCAGCATGTCTCTGAGACGCGGATGATGCAGTAGTCCCTTCCCAAACTTCTCCAGAGCCTCTCGGTGCCTGGTGGATATTCTGGACAGACTCAGGGTGGTCAGGGCTTCCTCATAGGTGGTGTATGCAGGGCCAAGGATGACCCTGCACGCCCTTTTCTGCACACTCTCTAGCTGTAGCTGTTGAGTGTGTGTGAGGGAGGAGGACCACGCTGGGGAGGCGTACATGAGTTTGGGGAGGATGAAGGTGAGGTACACCCCCCTTAACTCATCTGTCGGCGTCCCCAGCGACCTGAGTCTGCGCAGCATGTACAGCCTGTAGGTAGCTGATCTCACGGTGCTGGCGACATGCTGCTTCCAGGTCAGCTGGTCGTCCACCGTGACTCAGAGAAGCTTGGCACATTGGACCACCTGGAGGGGGTGAGGGCCCACTGTGAGCCGGGGAGGGGGCACTGGTACAGAGGAGGTACAGAAATGCATCACCACAGTTTTGCTGTGGTTGATGGTCATCCTGCTCTCCTCTGTCCACGTCTGCAGTCGCTCCAGAATTGCTTGCAGTGGCGAGTAGTCCGGGTTCTTGGTGGAAACTGGGTGTGTGTGTGTGTGTGTGTGTGTGTGTGTGTGTCTTTAGGGAATGAGAAAGGTCAGAAGTTTAGGTTAGCTCACCCTTACGAGAGAGAGAGAGAGAGAGAGAGAGAGAGAGAGAGAGAGAGAGAGAGAGAGAGAGAGAGAGAGAGAGAGAGAGAGAACAAAGCCAATGTCAATCTCTCTCTCTCTCTCTCTCTCTCTCTCTCTCTCTCTCTCTGGAGTTGAAGCATTAAAGTAAAAAAAAGAGAGAGAGAGAGGAATTATCGGCAGGACTTTAGTGTGTGGGAAGTGAGTGTGACTTAAGTTTAATAATCCAAGCTTAAAACTTTGCCTCACTCCAGTCAATAACACTTAGCGGGACTCCAACTACTACCGAGTGAATTACGTGGGTGCTCTCTCTCTCTCTCTCTCTCTCTCTCTCTCTCTCTCTCTCTCTCTCTCTCTCTCTCTCTCTCTCTCTCTTTCTTTCTTTCTCTTTGTAAGTTATGCGCAGATCTTCCCTTCCCCGTGTGTGTGTGTGTGTGTGTGTGTAATAATAATAATAATAATAATAATAAACGGTTTGTTATTTAGGCAGTTAACAAACTGAAAATGTACATAGGGGGTGGGGAAAAACTTAACAATGCGAGGCGCGTCAGGCGGCAGCATGTGTCTGAGACGTGGATGATGCAGCAGTCCCCTTCCAAACTTCTCCAGAGCCTCTCGGTGCCTGGTGGATAGTCTGGACAGACTCAGGGTGGTCAGGGCTTCTTCATAGGTGGTGTATGCAGGGCCAAGGATGACCCTGCACGCCCTTTTCTGCACACTCTCTAGCTGTAGCTGTTGAGTGTGTGTGAGGGAGGAGGACCACGCTGGGGAGGCGTACATGAGTTTGGGGAGGATGAAGGTGAGGTACACCCCCCTTAACTCATCTGTAGGCGTCCCCAGCGACCTGAGTCTGCGCAGCATGTACAGCTGTAGGTAGCGGATCTCACGGTGCTGGCGACATGCTGCTGCCAGGTCAGCTGGTCGTCCACCGTGACTCAGAGAAGCTTGGCACATTGGACCACCTGGAGGGGGTGAGGGCCCACTGTGAGCCGGGGAGGGGGCACTGGTACAGAGGAGGTACAGAAATGCATCACCACAGTTTTGCTGTGGTTGATGGTCATCCTGCTCTCCTCTGTCCACGTCTGCAGTCGCTCCAGAATTGCTTGCAGTGGCGAGTAGTCCGGGTTCTTGGTGGAAACTGGGACGCCCACGGTGCAGTCGTCCACATACTTCCAGCGATGAGGGGTGTCGGTGAGGGCGTCGTTGATGAGGAGGAGGAAGCATAGAGGACCCATCTTGGTCCCCT
>NC_087151.1:42142692-42145192 GCF_035594125.1 Scylla paramamosain | reverse complement strand
ATTTATATATTTATTTTATGTATTTATATATTTATTTTATATATTTATATATTTATATATATATATATATATATATATATAAATATATAAATATATAAATATATATAAATATATAAATATATAAATATATAAATATATATAAATATATAAATATATATAAATATATAAATATATATAAATATATATAAATATATAAATATATATAAATATAAATATATATATATATATATATATATATATATATATATATATATATATATATATATATATATATATATATATATATATATATATATATATATATATATATATATATATATATATATATATATATATATATATATATATAAATATATATATATATATATATATATATATATATATATATATATATATATATATATATATATATATATATATATATATATATATATATATATATATATATATTTTATATTTATATATTTTTTTATATTTATATATATTTATATATATATATTTATATATTTATATATGTATTTTATGTATTTATATATTTATTTTATGTATTTATATATTTATTTTATATATTTATATATTTATATATAAAATCTTCAAAGTCTTTGCATCTTCAAAGTCTTTGGGAGATGTTACTTCTATGAAAATTGAAAGTTAGTTTTTATGACTCCCATAAAATTCAGCTTGTTGGTTCAGTTAGATTAGGTTGTCTTTATATTAATATCTGGTAGAATATCAGTTCTGTTAGGGAATAACATGAAGCGAGTCTTGTTGCTAGTGATTTAGAGCTTGACAGATGTTGAAACATTCTTCCCTCATAAGCTTACTAGACAACTGTGCATCTTCACTTGTTACTCAGTCAAAACTTCAAATTACAGAACAAAACAAGAAGCAAGAACAATTAAGATGAACACTAGCCACACCAAAGAACTGTTACTGCTGGCACCACCACCACCATCACCACCACCACACACACACACACACACACACACACACACACGAGTGGTCATGTGTGTGTGAGAAGGATCCGGGTCAAATGTCAAGCAGGGTGAGGTGAGCAGTCTTGAAGCAGAGGAAAGGATCCAAGTGACTGCAGGTGTGTGGCAGGTGTGTGGAAGTGACTGCAGGTGTGTGAGGGACTGTGTTAGGTCAGGTATTCACTTCATATTCATAGCTTAAAGCCCCTTTATTGTTATTATTATTATTATTATTTATTATTTTTTTATTGATTTTATTTTATTTACTTATTTTTTAATGTTTGGCCAAAGTGAAGTGCGTGTTGTAAGTGAAGTGCGTGTTGTGTATATATATATATATATATATATATATATATATATATATATATATATATATATATATATATATTTTTTTTTTTTTTTTTTTTATGTAGGAAGGATACTGGCCAAGGGCAACAAAAATCTAATAAAAAAAAATGCCCACTGAAATGCCAGTCCCTAAAAGGGTCAAAGCAGTGGTCAAAAATTGGTGGATAAGTGTCCTGAAACCTCCCTCTTGAAGGAATTCAAGTCATAGGAAGGTGGAAATACAGAAGCAGGCAAGGAGTTCCAGAGTTTACCAGAGAAAGGGATGAATGATTGAGAATACTGGTTAACTCTTGCGTTAGAGAGGTGGACAGAATAGGAGTGAGAGAAAGAAGAAAGTCTTGTGCAGCGAGGCCGCGGAAGGAGGGGAGGCATGCAGTTAGCAAGATCAGAAGAGCAGTTACCATGAAAATAGCGGTAGAAGACAGCTAGAGATACAACATTGAGGCGGTGAGAGAGAGGCTGAAGACAGTCAGTTAGAGGAGAGGAGTTGATGAGACGAAAAGCTTTTGATTCCACCCTGTCTAGAACAGCAGTATGAGTGGAACCCCCCCAGACATGTGAAGCATACTCCATACATGGACGGATAAGGCCCTTGTACAGAGTTAGCAGCTGGGGGTGAGAAAAACTGGCGGAGACGTCTCAGAACACCTAACTTCATAGAAGCTGTTTTAGCTAGAGATGAGATGTGAAGTTTCCAGTTCAGATTATAAGTAAAGGACAGACCGAGGATGTTCAGTGTAGAAGAGGGGGACAGTTGAGTGTCATTGAAGAAGAGGGGATAGTTGTCTGGAAGATTGTGTCGAGTTGATAGATGGAGGAATTGAGTTTTTGAGGCATTGAACAATACCAAGTTTGCTCTGCCCCAATCAGAAATTTTAGAAAGATCAGAAGTCAGGCGTTCTGTGGCTTCCCTGCGTGATATGTTTACCTCCTGAAGGGTTGGACGTCTATGAAAAGACGTGGAAAAGTGCAGGGTGGTATCATCAGCATAGGAGTGGATAGGACAAGAAGTTTGGTTTAGAAGATCATTAATGAATAATAAGAAGAGAGTGGGTGACAGGACAGAACCCTGAGGAACACCACTGTTAATAGATTTAGGAGAAGAACAGTGACCGTCTACCACAGCAGCAATAGAACGGTCAGAAAGGAAACTTGAGATGAAGTTACAGAGAGAAGGA